>NC_009324.2:597303-643893 GCF_000002845.2 Leishmania braziliensis MHOM/BR/75/M2904
TAAAAGGCACCCCCCCCCCTCCCCGGCCGCTGATAAGAAGGGAGAAGGACGTGGAGAAGTCAGCTGAGAGAGTGCATAAGTCGCTAGTAGCCGCCAAACTAGAGAATGTACACCCCACTCGCCATCCTCAAAAATACACGCAGTAAGGCGCTGCCGAGCAGATAATAAAGAAGAACCGTGCGGGGATCAAGATAGAATGGGCACCTCCCATAGAAACAATGCACACCGATGGAGAGGACAGTAAGGCGCCATATTCCCACATCCACAAAGAAACGGGTGCGATCTCATCCCCCTTTCCTCTCTGCCTTCCTTCGCCGCTCCATTCAGCCCAAAATGAATCACCATTCAAACACCCCCCCCCCCCACACACACACACCCACACACAGGAAAGAATTGATGGAGGGACGTCAGCTAAACGGGGCAGGTGACCGCAACCTGCGGCGTCGAAACACGGAGTGAGAGCGACATCCCATCACAGCTAGAGGGAAAATGATGGCCACTAAGAGAAGGATACACCCCCAGAAGTACCCCATCTCGGAGATATGAGCGCTCAGGTAGTCACTGCAGGACAGAAAAGTGAGCGCTTCCGTACTGTTGCGCCGGTCCCTCTTACTGGCCATGTTTTGCTCTTGTTCGTTTGGGTCGCACGCACACACGCAGAGAGAGAGAGCGAGAAAGAGAGAGAATAAACTCGAGTAGGCGAGTAGCTGCACGGTACTATGCGCTCCCTATGTCTACCCAAGTGTATGGGATTACCGTCAAAGTGCCACAGAATGAAACGAGACTAGCCCATGTCTGGGCAGCACTGCAGTGGCCGCGCAGAGGTGAGGATGGGACCAGTGGTAGAAAAACGAGTCGTGGCGCGTGTGCGGATTTCGGTAGGTGATGGTGTAGGAGAGACGTAAGACAGATGTGGAAGCCAAAAGAAGATGTACCAATACAGGTGTAAATGGAGGGACCCGTGTCCACACTGCGAGCGGTAGAGAGACTCTAGGTTGGGTGCTGCTGTTGACTATACGCACTGTGAGCCTCTCCCCCATGGGCTAGTCGGGATTACGAGGTGCACACTTACCATCATGTTCAAGAGACTCTGCAGACCACGATCAAGGCCCCTCGTTGGAAGCGAGGAGGCTGAGTGCACCGAAGTGGCTTTTTGTCCTTTCCAAGCGTGTCCCTTCTCCGTCGCACAACATGAGTCACACTCCGCTCTACCCCTGCCAGACAACACCCTTATCATGCGAAGCAGCCCTAGACACGGACAGTACAGCAGTGCGCCGACTCAGTCATCTCAGCACAGCCCCTGCTTCGACCTCGGCTCACCTACCCCCCCCCCGCTCCGCAGGTCGCCTCTCCGCCGTCCCCATTGTGCCGGTCGCCACCTGGTGCATCCCTCCACTGGGTGGCACACTCAGGCTCCCCACAGCAGTAGGTAGCGATGGCCGGGTGACATACCACACGAGTCACACTGGCATTGTAACTATCATGTGGATCGTGTAAGCGTGTTCCGCGTTGCGAGTTGCTCCGGTGTCACACCATACAAGACTTGGCGGCTGACATCAGCAAGTGATGCATCGCTCTCGCTTCCCCACGTCCGTAGGGTACTTGTCACTAACACAACAAGAAGTGGCTTGGCGTGGACAGCACAGGGATTAGGGGAGGGGGGCTTCTTGGCTTCTCCCCACACAGAGAGCGAGGGTGCTGGACCCGGGATACGACGCGCTGAACTATTCGCCGGTCCTGAGGGAGAGAGAAACCAAGCGGTGTGCGCCATCCGGGAGTGAGGCACTCGACTTTGTGGATAAAACCGACCTCCTCTCGACCGCGCTTGGTTTGAGCTGAGGAGTACGCTTGCCCTCTTCCACTCGGGCGATGAGTCTGGCTGCGAGTGCGTGATCGTTGTTCACGTTACCAGAAGACAGCGGCTGCGCCAACCGGAGCAGCGTCAGCTTACACGCTTAGGGTTCCCACACGGAGAGAAGAAGAGGCACAACGGGGTCCAGGAAATGCACCAGTGAGGTCGTGTACGCTAAGAAGACGGCTCACCGGTTCAACAACGAAAAAAGACACTATGCGATGGACAGAGAAGTAGCACAATAGAGCGCACTGTCGGCAGGAGGGGATAACGCGGTAAGCTCTCCCCCAAGGCTTAATCGCAGTAGTGAGTTTTGTGAAATGGATGTACTAGCGTTGGAGGTTCTGTTTGTGAAGGTTGTGCGCGTGTCCCTAACAGTGGTCCTATCCATCGCCACTCTCAAAGGTTTACCGTCACTGCTTGCCGATTTTCTGCAGCAGGGATTCGATACGGCTTGACATGACCGGCTGCCCCTTCTTGGTCCGCTTAGCAAAGAGTGTGTTGCGCGACTTGCGTGCTTGCACACACGCCCTCTTTTCTTGCTCGCGCTCCAGCCGCGCCTGCTGCTTCTCCTCCCGCTCTTTCTGCCGCTTGCGCTGCACCTCCTCCATTCCAGAGACAGCATTGTAGTGCTTCTGCTTCTTGTCGATGAGGTCATTGACTGTCGTCGCCGAAAACTTGCGCTTCAGGTTGTACTTGCGTTTCTTCTTCTCGTTGTTTGTAAGGCTCTGGTCATAGTCGACTTGCTTAAGAATGCTGCTCAGTTCCTCTGTGGCAGACTTGCGGGTGCGGTCGTAGTCTTCCAGTCGCTTTGACACAATCCCCTCCTCTTTGCAGAGCTTTCGGTAAGCCTCCATGCGAGCGCGCTCCTCATCCTTCTTTCGCCGTCCCTCCTCGAGGAATGTTTGGCGCACATTTTTTGAAAAGAAAGCTTGACGCTCCGCCTTGAAGCCATACACCTTGCGGCGACTACCTCCCTGACTCATGCTCCTTTCTGGGGAGGGGGGGCAGAGGTGGAGGTTGAATCTACGGTGCAGCGTAGTCGTCCCCTTCTGCAGGAGAAGCCAAGGAGAATTTGTGTCTGTAGGTATTCGTGAAGGCGAAAAGGTGTATGTATCCACCAGGAAGGAGGGGAGGGATGACTGGCAGGAAGTACTGAGCACAACCAAGGAGTGAGTGGGTGAGGCAGGAACCGAAGGTAGGGGGTAATGTGGAACGAGGAGACTGAGCTTGAGAAGGCAAAGAAAAAGATCGTAACCAACGCACATTGCACAGATATGCGCAGCGTGACGCGTGTTTTCCCCGCCACATACCCTCTCACGTGACTCGTTTGCTCAGAGGGAAGGAGACAAGAGCGCCTTACTGAGAAGCCAACCAAGCCAAGCTGACAGCGCCTTCCCCCCATAGCCTTTTCATCGCCGCCGTTGTGGGTGTTGTGACAGTGTTCGCGCGCGCGAACACTGTCACAGTCGAGTCCTCTACCGCGCCAAGGAGCAGCAAAGAACAGAAAGGAGGGGGGTGAGTATGGGACATCCTCGTTAGCTGGGGGAGGAGGGAGGGTGCATATATGCACAAGCACACAAAAAAGGTGAGGAGTCCTACAAGCACTGAAGGAGCAAGCAAGCGAGAGGAGGAAGAGTAGGAGGTGGTGTACAAGCGGTGAAGAACATAATAAGAGAAACATCACCTTTAAACGTAAAACGCACGCGCTGACACAGACAGACAGACATACCGGAGAGAGGTGGACTAACCACCGCCGAGGTGTTGGCGAGGTGACCACGAGAAGCCCGCGGAGTGCCAAAAGAAGAAAAGGAAATACTAAAAAAAAAAAGAGAAGTGCACGCCATGTGCGCTCTGTACAAATCGTGGCTAGTCGGTGTGTTCGAATGGGCGCCACCCCAAATGGTCGCATCAAACTCTTGCGCTCACTCATCACACTACAGGCACTGCACAATGTGGCGTGCGTCACTGTACAATTGCCACAAAAGTGCGGTAGGGACGGTTTGCCTGCGGTAAAACCCCCCGAAAGGAAAGAGGAGGTAGTGCTGCTCCGGGACCAAGCTCTCCAGGTTGCGAATCGGACATCCGTCAGGCGTGTAAAAGCCGTGGGAGGCGGGCCTGCAGTTCGTCAGCTTCGCCGCCTTCTCCATCACCTCTTCGATGTAGCGGTACCGCCCTCGCACGAGGACGCGTGTTGGATGCTGAGTGTAAGACGCCGAGGTGCCACCATAGCAGGGCCACACGTTGATCCAGAAGCTACGCGACACCGTCGTATCGCTATTCCACTGGCGACTATTCTGAGTATTAACCTGCGCTGACGGGGCGCAGGAGCGCATCTCTTGTGGTTTTGGAGAATCCTCGTCTACACGACTGTGTCGCTGAACGCGTGATGCCAAGTCATGCCACCCACGACCACTCCCTCCCTCATCGTTCGAAAAAGAAGGTAGCGCCGCAGGCGAACAGCATAATTGCCCCATCTGCTGCAGTCGGGTGCTTGTGGCACACACACCAGAGTCCTTTTCACCGTCACCTTCCAATCCATCCGCCTCACCCCTTGACAAGGATGGTGGGGATGAGACGCAAGGAAACATGTAAGCCAAAGGCGCCGTCATGTCCCGCTGTATTGACTGAGAAAAAAGGTTACCCAGGAGGCAGCGATGGTATGGGTGTGGCATCGATCTAGCGTGCACCTTGTCGTCCTCTCTGAAAGCCGTGCGGAGTTGATCCCCCGGTGCGTCAGTCCGTGCATCGGCAGACTCGCTGTTGCGGACGAAGACATGCAAAGAGCCACCATGTTCGACGGTCGTCTCTGCGCTGACTGGGGATAAAAGAGTACCGTGGCGCGGCACTGTGGTATCCAGTGAGTCGAAGGAAGTTCGTCTTCGATCCAGCTTGAAGAGAAGCGTAAGCACCCGCTGACGCTGCACCTCCAGTGCCCTGCTCTCCTCCGAGCACGAGTGCGCAGAGGCACTAATAGCGGAGAGTATGTTCTCCAGTGACTCACGTAGCTCGGCAGCCGGTAGAGTCACCAGACCATCCGAAAGATCAGGTGCGGAGGTGCTCATCCGCGCCTCTCCGCTTACGTTTTTTGTTTTCGCTTTAACGGCGGCTTCTCTTCTTTTGTTTTTCCCTTGGGGAAGAGGGGTCGAATGGAAAAGAGGGATCCGCGCAAAGAGAGTTACACCGTTGTGTCCTACCAGGGTAGGGTACTCCCTTCTAGTGAGGCTCCGAAGCCAAAGGGGAGGTGAGAGTGTCCTCCGGCACAGCAGCCCTTTTGCTTCTTCTCGTTGTCTCCGCAGTCGAGGAGGAGGTGGGAGAGGGAGACAGGGCAGTACAAGCACCCACTGAAGAGGCCGCCAACGCCTCTTCGTCTCTGTCAGTACTCTCTGCGTAGTCGCCGGATAGTACCGCTATCTAGTAGAAGTAGTTCCCAACAGCGAGAGTCGCACATTTGTGTGTGTGTGTGTGTGTGTGTGGGTGGGTGGGTGGGTGGGTGGGTGTGTCGGTATCGCACCTATTGAAGTGCGAAGCCACGTAACAGGACACACAAGAAGAACTAAAAGGTGCCAGCGATATGAAAAAAAAAAGGGTAAAGGTCGATGGATCGCATGGACAATCATCGGCACTGCAGACTCATACTACGACACACTTTCGGGGGACCGCGGCAGCGAAGAGAGAGCCACGCAAAGCAGCAGGACTACGAGACCGAGGCGTATCGATGGTAGGCCATTGCGATTCATCACAGAGAGACGCTCTCGCCCGCCAAAGCAGCTCCACAGCTGTACGTTAAAGCTACACCGGTGATTTCACGCTATCTAGTCAAGCTCCCAACAAAGTTCTTGTCATCACCATCTGCAAATAACACTTCAAGCGAGCTGACGACATAGCCACTCAGCCCCTGCGACAGCGTCGTGAAAGGCCGCGCCTCGGTTGGAGGTTGTTGTTGTTTTTCTGTGGCACCTAGCAAAGCAAGTAGGGGGCGTGAGAGAGAGAATGGGAGAGGTTCCCCTTCTCCATTTGTGTTAGAAATGGTTGAAAAGACAAGTGGAAAGAGAAAGGAGGAAGGCAGATAAGATGAACGACAAGACAACCGAGTCCAAACAACAGAAGAAAACAAACGTACCGACAACTTAACTCACTTACCCACAGATACACACAAGCAAGGAGCAGAGAAATACAACCAGGCACCGTACATTTCTGTTACCGGTACGGGAAGCTCCCTCTTGCAAGTCGCAGAGCCACCGTACTCTTGACGGAGTAATCACAAGGCCACCAGCACAGCCAATACGAGCAAATCTAGCAGGTGAGCGTGGTGTTCGACTGCAGATTTCAAGAGCGCAAAGCAAGAGAGGCGGAACACTGTGTAGACCAACACCACACGCACAGAAACGAATAGGATGTGGGGAGGGGGGGGGCGCAGAAGTTGAGCGTCCAATATCGCAAGCAATCCAGGCAAAGCAGTAAAAAAAAAGAAAGCAATCAGCAAAAACCCGAAGAGTTGAGGAGAATAGAAAGAAGCATTGCCGTATAAGGGAGGCGTGGGGTGACAAGGCCATATGCTCCTCCGCACTCCCCTATGAAATCCCCTTGCTAGCCGGAGCGCGGGGGCCACCACAGCGAAGGGCCTTCAACGGTAGATGTTGCGTCTCTGCGAGAACAACGAACGCACTCCTTTTTTCCTTTTTCACACCGCTCAACACCCGCAGAACGCTGAATCTTCTGATTCCCCTGCGCCGCTTTTTTCTAGGCCCGCAGCACCGGGCGGGCGCCAAGGACGCTCGCAATGTCCGCCTTATTCAGCTCCTTTTTGCCAAGGAGCAACTCGGCCAGCTTCTGGTGCTGCTCCTTGTGAGCCAGCAAAGTCTTCTCGGTGTGCACGTATGCCGACTCGACAAGCGCGCGGGCCTCGGCCTCCACCTTGGCGTGCAGATTCTCTGACCATGTCATCCACGCACGGCCGTCATTCTTGTCATTTGGCTTGAAGGCGAGTTGGCCGATCGTCTTGGACATGCCATACTTCAGCAGCTTCTCCATCGCCAAGCGCGTGGCACGCTGTAGGTCGTCCATGGCACCTATTGAGATGTCCCTCTCGAAGATTCGCTCTGCAGCTCGGCCACCCATCAGCACGCACAGTTGCGAAAAGAGAAACTCGTCTGTCTGCGGCTCCATCGCCTCGTCCTGCACCTGCTGGGTGTACCCGCCGGCGCGGCCACGGGGAATGATGGACAGTTTGATGACGTCCTTCTGCAGCGGGTTTGTCCAGGCCATGATGCAGTGGCCCACCTCGTGATAGGCCGTGCGGTGCAGCGCCGTGTCGCTCATGCGCTGACGGTGCTTCTTGCCGATGAGGACGTCGTCAATGCTGTCCTGAAGCACCTCCAGCGGCACAACATCCTTGCCGTTCATGGCCGCGTTGAGGGCACCCTCGTTCACGACTGTAGAAATCTGTGCTGGCGACACGCCTGGAGTGCGTTCGGACAGCACGACGGCGTACTCCTTATTGCTCACGCCGGGGATTACTTTCAACGACTCAGGCTTGGCGTCCTCGGTCACCAGCGTCTTCCTCTCTGTATTGACCTCCTCGCTGGTGACCGAGGTAGATGAGTGAGACGCTGATGCGGCACCGCTACCTCCAACCTCAGCCTGCTGACGCGTCTTGAAGACCTGAACCTTGGGCTTACAGTTTGGGTCGCCTGTGATGATGCGGTTAAGGTAAAACTCAAATAGCTCGCAGCGTGCCTTATGATCGGGCATGGGAATATTTACCTTTCGGTCAAAGCGACCCTCACGCAGCAGCGCCTTGTCAACAGCCTCTGGATAGTTTGTGGCGGCAATCACCACTATCGCCTCCTTGCTGGTCAGACCATCCAGCTCGGCAAGAAGCTGGTTGATGGTACGGTTCTCCTCGCTGCTGCCGCCGCCCATGGAGCGGCCTCCCTGGTTGCGCGAGCCGATCGCGTCGATCTCATCAATGAACACGACGCATGGGGCCGCCTTCTTTGCCTCCTCGAAAAGCTCACGCACGCGCTTTGGGCCGCTGCCGCCAAAGATCTCAATAAAATCGGCGCCTGAGCAGCTGAAAAACGGCGTGCTTGCTTCTCCGGCCACCGCGCGGGCCAGCAGCGTCTTGCCGGTACCAGGCTGACCGGTCAGCAGACACCCTTTCGGCAGCCTCGCTCCGAGACGAGTGAACTTAGCAGGGTCCTTCAAGAAGTCCACGTACTGCTTCAGGTCCTCCTTCGCTTCTGGGATACCGATGACATCCTTGAATGTCGTCCCCCTCACCTCGGTGCGAAAGTTCTTCGGCTTCATCGGGTTCATCATATCCATGAGCCCGCTCATCATGCTGGAAGAGCCTCCAGTGCCACCCTTTCCCCCTAATGCGGAGGCCGAGTTAGTCGCACTCCCCATGGCCTGCATGTACTTGCGCCGGAAATACCAGATAGGACCGACAAAGAAGGCCACGTTAACCACAAGAGGCACAATCCAGCTGACAACGCTTCCCCACACCGGCCCAGATGGACGCACAACGCCGTCATGGAAACCCTTGTAGTAGTCGTCATCCTGAACCGACGGTTGGTACACCAGCGGAACCGGTACGGGCTGCTGCTGCGCGTAGTTGCTGTACTGTGGGACTGGCATCTGCTGGGGCTGGTAGCTGTGGCCGGCATGAGTCCACGAAGGTGTGGCCACGTTTTGTTGCGGCGCTGCGTAGGGGTGTTGCAGATAGGCGGCGCCCTGGTTGCCCTGTTGTTGCTGTGGTGGAGGCGGCAGTGGCTGAGAAGGGTGGTCTCCGTAGGCCTGCTGCTGCTGCGCGCTGTACATTTGCTGGAACAACGACCCGCCAGCCGGGGTGCCGTTCGGGTTCATTGTCAATCCTCTGTGCCCTTTTCACGAATAATATGAACTACTGCAACCCGTGGACGAGGCTGACCGCCCCAACACGCACAGGCGCTGGAAGAGAGAGGGGAGAGAGATCAACTGCGAGAGTGAGCTACGCCAAGCATACGCACAGGGATGGGTGCAGGGAGAACACGAGAAAGAACGCCTGGCAGAGAACCCCAAAACGTCAGAACACAAAAAAACAGCGCCCCAACTCCACCACGAGGGACTCGTAAAGAGAAAAGAGGGGGAGAAAATCACAGGCTCAGAATTTTACCTACATGTGTATGTGTGTATGTGTGTATGTGTGTATGTGTGTGGGGGGGGGGGGGGGGGGGGGAAGGAGTGGCGGAGGCGTGGGGAGGCGTAAGGTGTGCGTCGACGTAGCGGTTCTTAGTGGGAATAGTGACGAGGTCACGGTGCTCGCAACTCTAACAAGAGTTACAGAGATGGACAAGACATCATCTCCGTTATAAGCATCATGGGTGAAATCCCCGTGCAGTAGAAAGCGATGCGCGTACTCGCGGTGCCTGCACACGCACGAGAGTGCAGAACCGCCCGTCCGCCCAGCCTCCCGGCGCACTGGTGGGCGGCATGAAGGGGGTCGGAGGGGCCCAACCTACTCTGAGAGCACAGTCAGTGGAAAACAACGAGAGAGAGAAAGGGGGCCCTAGGGGCACTGGGGAGCGCTCGCCACGAAGCTGGAAGCTCGAGGCAACGCTCGCACATACAGACCTCCCCTCCAGCAGGACAAGAGAAAGCGCGACAGACCCCTCACCCAGCGGCGCCTTTATGTCTCGAGAGATCCGCACCCCGACAACGAAAGAGAGCACGCGGCGTAATGAACGGAGAGCAGGTTCCGCCAGGGTCCCCGCCGTGCCTCCCTGGCCGCATTGGGGAGGAGGGAGGGGGGCGAGCAAAAAGTCCCGGAGGCGAAGGCGAGCCAGAGTTCGCCGTCGGCATTCACCGGCAACGGCACGCCTTTACCATGCTTTTCTTTAAAAGTTGATTCTGCTATAAAACAGACGTTCAACTCAGCCCTACCTCTTGTTCTCCAACCGGTCAACACGTCTATCGTGTCGTGCAAAGCGGTAGGCATGCGTTACAGCAATGGACCAACTTAGCCAACCAACCAGGGTCTCTGCCTCAAAGACTACCCACCCGCCTTCCTGGTCACCTCGCTGCTGCCACCACTATGCCAATGGCCACCTGGTACGTCTCGCGGGGCGACGCAGGCTCCCCACACCAGGAAGCAGTGATAGCCAGGTGAGATACCGCTCGAGCGACGCTGACACTGTAACTATCATGTGGTTAGCAGAAGCATGTTCACTGTGGCGGGTCGCTCCAACATCACGTCATGCAGGACCAGATCGCTGACATCAGCGGTGATGCATCGCTCTAAACCCCCAACGCGATAGCCCCTTAACCGTGTTCACCACGAGAAGCAGTCTGGCAGCGGCAGGAATAGGGGGGCTGCGTCACCCTCTCCCAAACACAGCTGCGGGAGGGGGTAGTGTGCCCTGTCATCAAGTTCATCAGAGTATACCATAGCCGAAGGTGCATGCTATTCCCTGTTATGAGACTCCACACTCATTCACTACTTTCGAAGAAGAACAACCCATCATGTACACTCGAGCGCGCCTAGAGAGAGGGAGAAAGAGACAATCATTACTCGCTGCTTCCTTCCCCCCCCCCCCCAGTCACCTGCGGTGGCGATTCACCAGCGCTTCAAGTCTAGATCTCTTCACCGTAGCCATGGTCTACACCGAGGAGCTGAGGGGCGCACTGCAGAGCTACGTCAACGCACACTTCAACCCACAAACAGCCTTTCGGTAGGTATGTCCAACCGGTTTCACCGTCTAGGCTGTAGTGGCCATGCGACTCACGAAGCGCTGCTACTGCGGCAAAACGTTGCGCAGACAAACAGCCGGCTTGGCAACGACTCTAGGGGAGAAGAAAGTTACCCTCTGCCTACTTGTGATATGCTGAATCAATACACGGTACAGTGGACTCCAATGCATCGTCTGAAACGCTGTCACTCATTGGTGCCTCGCCCAGGTATCCTGGTGGCACCCTCAGTGGAGGAACAAAGGGTCCCCTCGTGTATGCCTCCATGGCGGTAACGCCACTACCGTCGCCACAGCACTCACGGACGCTTTCGAAGCGCTGAAATGTCTCGTGAAACTGTTGATCACGACAGGTTTCCCACACGGTTGTGAGGACACTAACTGCAGCTCCAAGGACGCTCTCTGAGTAGGCTTTCCCCACACTCCCCCATGCACTCATGTGCCCCGCCAAACGCCAATTCAGCGGCGTAGACCGGCAGTAGTCTGTGACGGGCGGCACCCGCTCGTTCAGTTCCCTGCACGCCAGCACCCGCCGTCGCTTTCGCTCTCGTACAAAGAGGATGTGAGAGCGGTAGTACGCCAGCATTGATTACAGCTGGGCCCAGGCCGAATCCTCTGTCTTCCCGTGCCACTGGATCGTCTGTCGTTGGACGGAATCGGGCCTGCCCGCTTTCCGCAGCCGCCGGTTCCGTGTCCATTGCCGCATAGCCCTCCGCCGTCTCTGCGGCACCTCAGCTGTGTAGCTCTTCCAGGATGGGAATCAGATGCGTAAGGCGCCCCGCTTCGAACGCCGCTTCCTCCCGGTGCTCCTCGTGGAGAACACCAAAGCAAGTGAGCATTGACGGAGCTGCACTGACGTTCATCCTCGCTGGGGTTTCTGTCTGTTTCTATTCTTTATAAGTATACGCGCAGAATCGGATAGAAGAAACGATGAGCAGTGTCGCAGTTATTGGTGCCGCCACGCACACGAAAACCATAAACGTCAGTGAGCCGCTCGGTGACAGCGCTTCCTCACCATGGGCAAGGCCCTAAGCGCAATGGCACACACACACACACACACACGCCCACAGTGCAAGCGTTTAGGTATGTGCGGGGAGATCCATCACCCAGCAGGCGCTGTGGCAAACCGAGAAGGGGGAGTACAAGACAGAAAATCTAGTAATAATGATATGGATAGCGTGAAGCGGCAGAGGGTGGTCCTGAAGTGTATCACGGTGTCAGCACGCTGGACTGACTGCGTTTCCCTCTGATCACGCCTACCAACTGCCCAGCCCTGCACTGTTGTCAGGAAAAGAGAAGGCTGACCTCGTATGTGAGTAAAAAGGAGAGCGAGGGGGGGGGGTAGCGTGAGAGTGAGTAGCGGCCACCAGAATGCGGAGAGTCGGTAGCCGAACTTCCAAAACAGTCATCCCGAAGGAGGTGTACACTGTAGTAGCGCCGGCCTCCTCTTCCGCCCAAAAGGAAGAGAGGGGACTGAAGAGGTGTCGGTGTCGCATCACGTCACCCATTACCCCATCCCTAGACCTGGCCGCACCCATCACAATGCTGCGGGTCCATGATCGCTGATTCAGTGGTCTAACCGAATGATCTCTACGCTTCGCCAAGGCAACGGCCAGCTCGACCTACGGGAAAACGGACCCGCTGATGCTTTAGGGGGGCAGAGGGAAGGGGGGAGGGGGGGAGGTGCTCCTGTTGGCCTGCTGCATCGACACCCACAGGGATCAGTAAAGATGGCCAAGCGTCCGCAGTTTGCCTCCTGCAGCTACGAAAGAAGCCCCACGTCTGACAGAGGACCACAACCTCAGGAGCACTTCCCTGCCCCTTCCGGTTCCACTTGGAATGCGCTACTCTTGCCACATTCAACCCGCCGGCGACCGCAGGTGTTCCTACTTCACTCAGGGACTAGGTCACGTACCTGCTTCAGGGCGCTTGCGGCATACGTCGGCAACGCGCACCACAAAACATGTGAGGCTTGCAGGGTGCTGGATCGTACTGCGCACAAGGAAGGACGACCCCGCAGCAGAAGCGGGTGCACGTGCGCCTCCTTGATGCCATGCGCACTGACGTGTATTCTCCATGGGTGCTCGCTCAGAGGACACCTTCGGCACCGTATGGAGACGCTGCAGCACGGCCACATCCTCTCCAACGAGCAGCGTACAGCCAGTCGGCATCCATGTCGTATGCGCAGCACCATTCCTCGAGAGGTGCGCCCTATCGCGCGGGTTTTCAGAGTAGCGGAAAGGCACCTGAGAGTTTGAGACGAGAACACCCCCGCCCCTTCGCGGCTATGCCCAGATCGAATGGCCTCTAGTAGGATCTGCAGCGATAGTCCCGCACAGAAGGCGCGGTCGCGGCGACGACAGAAAGGCTTCGGCGGCGTCCAGCTCAGGCGCCGAGACAGATTCGCGCAGCGAGCGTTGCTCTGTGCTCCGTGTTGTAACCAAATCGGGGCGAGGCAAGTGCAGAAAGCGCGTCGGGGCTTTCTTCTCTCACGCGTTTGCGCTCCTCTGCTCGTTTGTGGAGTCCTTCGTAGAACGGTGGCCAACATTCTCAGAGACGCGGCGAAAGTACTGTTTGCACGCGCTGCTGGGACAGAAAAATCTCTCGGCGAGAGGCGCACCACACAGAGGAGGACGTCGCCCAGCAGGTGGATGCTTCTCAGCGAGACGGCGGGGCCGCGTTAGCAGGGATAGAGACAGTGCTAGATACCTGAACGCGCATCGCTGCCGAGTCACTAACGGGGCACGCCAGTGAGGCGCCCTTCAACATCGAAGTCACCGACTCGTTGAACACAGGAATCCGATCCAGTGGTGTGGCGTACGGCGACGGCTTCGCCGCTCCCGGTGATGTCCTGGCCGATACGCGCTTACAAGGATCGTTCATGTCGCCACTAAACAAGGACACAAAGAAGAGCCGCCTGTGGAAGGGTAGAGAGGCCCTGTCACACGTGGACTCCTGCCCGTCACCCTGGGTGCGAGGGAGCGACGGCAAAGTGCACCGCACCACTACTCGTCCAGCATTCCAGTCATGAGGAACGCAGAGCGTTACCTTTACAAACGGATCACGACCGACTGCAGCAGTGCGTGTCCACTGCTTCCAAAATACTGCTGTCGCGCTCCCCTCAAACAAGCCCTCCACCTCCAGCGCTCGCCTCCACGAAGACAGACGAGTGCAGAGCTCGACTTGACTGTCGAGGAAGCCTGTGTCGTCTGCATCCGTTTCCGCCAGCGCAAAGAGGTGCTGTACGGCCGGCGTTTGTGCCGTCGCAGCGATCCGCTCATATTCGGTTATCTCCGCCCAGATTGACCCTACGTAGTCAAAACACCCGTCCTGCGTTGACGCCTGTGCGCCGCCATCGCCGCAGGCCTCGCGATGCCGATGAAGGGCCTCAAAAGGGTTTGAAAAGTGTTCGAAAAAGGCAAAACATCGCGCATCGGTCAGCGCCGCGCTTGCCGTGATGTTAAACGGAAATACAAGCGGCACCACCTGAATGAGGTGGAAGTCAAAGTCTGTGAAGGCAAACGAGCGATTCAGCCAATCCGGCGGCCCGTCCCTGATCCAGCTCGACACGCAACGTAGGTTCGGCTCTGCCCACGCCCAGAATGCACGGGAGCGGCGTACGCGCCACCCCTCGACTTGGCACACCGGGTAGTCGAGGTAGACAAAGAAATCGCACTCCTCACAATCCGCAATCGCGAGCTGGCCTTGTATTTGGCACATGTAATGTAAGGGGATGCCGAAGGGCCGGCAGCCAGACTTCGTGGAGGTGTAGAGGGCTCGAAATGGGGATTTGATCTCCAGCAGCCGCACCTTGTGCTGAGAAGGAAACGCCACGGGAGTCGACAGCGTCTGATCGGTGCTCGCGCGGCTCTCTGCTAGAGCAGTAGTAGATGACCCATCTGTAGCGCAGTAAGTCTTACCATTGCTGCAGGTGGTGCTTTCTTCACTGTCACCAGCGAGGACGTCCCAGCTGCGCGAGTTGCGAGAAGAAATTGTGGACAACGACGAACGTGGTCGCCACCGGCTGTTAAAAGGCACGCGCACGGAGCATGCGTTGCGCTGGCGCTGCTGCTCTATCGCGTTGGTATCGTTGCTGACACTGAAGCCGCCGCTGCAGCGCTGGTAGCGGCTCGACACGCCACACACCGAGGGCGAGGCAGTCGTTCGCGATGCGGAGAGCGCACCTTGTTGCTCGATTGGCCGCTCATCAACATGGTAGTAGATTTGCCCGTCGGGCGAGCAGCCTAAGATACGGTCATCGGTCACAAAGAAGCCACCATTGTAGACACGGCAGCCGGTAAGAAGCTCGTACAGAGCGCGGGACTTGGGCTCTGTGTTGATGCCGTGTGCTGTAGAGGCGTTTCCTGTGAACTCATGCTCCGTTCCCACGATGTCGCGCAGGTAGTGCACGTAGTCCGAAACGCGACCGCAGAACCCCAGTGCCATGCCAAACTGTGACGCTGAAAGTCCGTACGGATGTGCTTCCTTCCACTTGAGCTTCTCTGGGTGCTGTGCCATGATGTATCCTCGGAGCAGTGTATGATGTCTCTATGAGCGATAGCTTCCCAAAAACAGCGAGCAAAACTGACAAGGCTGATGAGCAAGAAATCGATGTATGTGCGTGTATGCGTAACACACGCTTGTACACGAGGTTCTAACAAGGTGAGTACCAGACGCAGACCGACCCCACCGCATCAGCACAAGAGAACATGGCACAGGCCTTTTCTTTTTCTCTATCGCGCCTTTGAAGGAGCGAGCAAAGGGGCTCTATCGAGGGTGGTGATGAGGGCCCCAACGTCTCACTTACACGTCTCCCTGTTGGTACAAAGAATTAAAATACGAAAGAAAAACTCATAGCCCTTTATCGGCGCCGGCGTGGATGCGATGGAAACTGCTTGACAACATACGTGGGGAATAGCAAAGCAGGTTCTATCGCGCACTCCTAATCGGTAAGCCCGTGGCGCGGCGGGAAGAGGGGAAAGGGGGGAGCAGGGAGGGGTGGTGACAATTCTGCCTGCCGCCGATGCCGCTGCTACACGTCTGCCCACTGGATGTACAAGCGAGATAGTCGCACGTTTTCGAAAAGGGGGGTTGATGCATACAGAGAGGAAAAAATGGACATGGGGGTAGAGAGACCTCAATGGCATATGCGCGTGCGTGTCTGTCTGTGTCTGTGAATCCATGTGCAGTTGATAAAAGGGGGAAAGGCGCCTCGTGAAGCGATTTCTCCCTCATAAGCATCGGTAAGCATCGAGGACAACTGCGTTCATGCATGGCGACGGTGTGGTGCCGTCTTGCGCTAGAGTGTCTCGACCCCGGCAACGGGCAAAACGAAAAGATCAGAAACACATCGCACGATGAGAAAGAGGCGCAACGCGTGCGCCAGCACACCAGAACCCTCGTTGTTGTTGTTCCTGTCAACCGCCGCTTGTTGAACTTCCCTGTTCGCTGTTGTTGGTCTGCTCACGCTCAAGTCCGCTCTACTTGGTGTTGGCCCTTGACGAAGGTAACACGAGCGCGCCCATATAGACGAGACTCCCCAACCGGCACAGATGTGCACACATGCGGCTCACCACGCATTCATCTTCACGCGCGAGCAACGAGTAAAATAATAGAGATCCAAAGCAGATAATCGCCAAAAAAAAAAAAGGAAGACATCACAGATCGAAACGTGCGACAGATGAGGAGTGAGGGAAGAAGAGGAGAAAGAGAGAAAAAGAGGATTCGTGCACACGCAACGGGGCTTATCACTCACAGAAGTGATAGTCGACTAAGCTCAGCAATACAAGACCACCAGAGTGCCAGGGTGGCTACTCATCACACAAGAAACCCTTCACCGCCTACTCACTCACTCTCTCCAGCCCCGTCATTCAAGGGCACCTGAGCAACCGAACAGTTGAAAGTGATCCTATAATCTCCCGCAAAGGATCACTGTTTACCAAAAGTGCACCTCTTAGAAATGCGCGCAGCTGCCATGCACCGCACGCTCCATGCAGCCAAGAAGAGCCTGCCTTGCAGTGCAGTCGAACATGTTTGCGGTGGTCGGGGTGAGTAGTATGGGTGTAGACATAACGCTGTCTGATGCGTCGTTAGCCGCGGGTACGTCTTTCACCGTAACTCTAGGGGAGTCTGAGGCGAATGTGGTTAAACGACTCGTCACGTTGGTAAGATGCTGCTCTTGCGTCTTCTTCTTCAACTCCACACGGAACAGCTCTCGAAAGGCCCCGGACCACCACCGCGACCCAAGAGGCACAATCAAGACGGTGTACTGGGTCTCCACCTCCGGCCCCCTGAGTGTGCGCTGCAGCACCTGCAACGGGGTCGGCCGGCTGTCGCCATACCAGCTTTCGTAGTCAACGAGTTCCTACCCAGGTAAACTGCTACGCTGCCGCGCCGACTCGCTATTGTCGACGCGGTCCGTCCGAGCACTGTTGCGCTTGGAGAGCCACGGCAGAGCAATGAAAGAGGCAACGTTGGCCTGCGTCAGGAGAGCGCGCAGTGCTCCATCAAACTCCGCTACCGTGCGAGCACTTCGGAGGGCAATGTGAGGGGAGAGGACCACCTGGTAGTTGACGCGTAGCCCCTGTGCTGCGATATTAATGTAGTAGCTGAAGTTGAGGTCATGTCGCGGAACGCACAAACAGAAATGAGAGGATGACCAGGTCGCTGTAGCGGCCTCAGTTTTCCCCTGCGCCACACTCCCTTCACCGGAGCCACCACTGTTACCAGTCCTCTTGGCAGACGTCCTTTGAATGTCCCCATGCAGAGTGGGCTGCAACGCATTGCTGTGAGGCTGGTACGAGCCTTCGACAGCCCTATCGGCGGCAGGGTTCGCTAGCACGCGCTCCACTATAGCTGCCACCTTCAGTGCGTGTGCCCGACGGTCTGCGGCCAAGTCTTCCTTTCGAGAGTCGTATACGCTGTCGGCACCACGCGTGTAGCCACGGCGTACACCATCCCTTCCGTACCGCTGCACTGTAGGGGCGCTCGCCACGACGCTGAACACGTATGTGGTCGATAGAAAGTGTGCTAGCGATGTCGTAATGTATCCGGCGTGCGCTTCCACAACCTCAATAATGGCCTTTGGCAGCTCGTGTTTGGCTGAGCCGCCGAGCCTCATCACGGTGGTACCGACGGGGGAGATGTTGCGCAGGTGTGCCTCAAACTGGTCCAGATCCGTCTTGAGGCTCCGGTAGAGAAGACGCCATATGAAAAGCATCGCCAGGTGCTCTTCCTCGTGCCACGGCATCAGATACGGTACATCCGTGAGGGCGATGTGTTTTGCAAACTTGAAGCGCTCCTCTGAGTGAGAATTCGACAATGTAATTAGCTCAGCCTTATCTGTCGGAAGGCTCGAACCCGCAACGTCGTGCCTCGCGCTCGGCAGCGGCAGATGTGCCACGTTAAAGCCGACAAACGTGCAGAAGGCGCCGAATACAAAGAGAACAAACAGCTTTGCCTGCACCTCCTTCTTTGGTGGCCGACGAGAGCGGAAGGTGTGCGGAACCTCCTTTTCGGCAGCGAGCCTGGCGGCGTTATCCACGTGCACCCCGTGCGACTTGGTATACTTCTGCGTCGCTTCGTGCAGCTGTCTGTTGCTGGAGGGTGCAATACCCCGGCGTTCTTGGAGGAAACTACCACTGTCTGGCTCCTCCCCATACGTACATGGAAGGGTGCGCTGGGGTTCATGTCGCACGCTTCGATCTTTCTCCAGCAGTGTCATGCACCTATGCGAAAGGGAAAACAAAAAGAAAAGGGGAGATGCCGTGAGGCGCCCAACAAAGCAGCGACTACATCAACCACCAAAACAAACGGCAAAACAGCCTTTCATAGAAGTTGAATGGAGAGAGGGAAAAAGAGAGGTGAGAGGAGTAAAGGTATGAAGGACAGAGGGATGGGGGGGGGGGGGGGGTGCAGCATGCGCTTCAGTGATGGCAAAAGAAAACGCAGCTAAGAACGTTGCTGATATTCCTGCGTTGGGCTTCAATCCTGTCAAATAAAATCCTTCTCAAGAAAATAACACTCGCGAGAGAGAACTTCGCTCTGGCAGGTAGGGAGTTCAAGCAGGAGGAGAGAATGGGGCACCAGACAGAGGAGTGGAGTGATCGGAAACATCTACGCAGCACTCACTGCAGGTGATGCGCTTTTTGTCTCTTCGTTCCTCTTCGTTGGCAGAGGAGGGAAGAAGCCATGGGAGAGAAAAGAAGTTTGGGGCGCGCAAGGACGACGGTGAGCGCACACAGACGCACATATTCAAAAAAAGGGCGGAAAAAAAAACAAGAATAAGACATGGAAGCACATCCCACCACTTTGCTCTCCAGAGTTTTCCCCACACGTCAGAAGGAGCGCGAGGGATGACGTTGTGGGAGGCGCAGCACGACAGGCACACGCAGGGCATTACAGCGTACTGCATCCCTTTGGTGCCAGAAAACATGCGTCCACTAAGCTACTAAGGGCTCCTCGTTGGTCACGTTCGGCAGTCCGGCGGTGGAGGAGCTACACGACTCCACGAACGACTTAGCAGCGGCAGCCACGGCGGAGCACACGGATTTCATCACTGCCTTCTTCGAAGGTGGTGCCTTCTCTTCCAACTCAGCCAACATCCCCCACTTGACTGAGCGAAACTCTGCTCGAATGCCGCGCTCCCACCCATGTGTGTTGATGTGTTGCACCTTCTCCCGTCCCAAGAAGTACAACAGGGGGTAGAGCTCTTGGCCTCTAATGCCCTGCTTCGCCCACGTCTTGCTCTTGTAGCGAAAGGCGCTGCGGTGTTCAGACACGATTTCGTTCGCTTCGTTTCTCGTCTCTCCTGCTTGCCCTTCCTCTCCCATCGCAGCAGCAGGAGGTTGCACCTCGCATATAAACGTGGCGTCCTTCTCGAGATTCAGTCCAATCTCCTCCCACGTCTCACGCCGCGCTGTTTCTTGCGGAGACTCCTCGCCCTCGCTGCCACCTTGTACTGTTTGGAGAAACTTGTCGTTGCACTCCCCCACAGGCTGGCAGAGAAGAAACTCAGCGCTCTCATTCATGAAAAACACCTGAATGCTGCGACGATACGCACAACCGTCTTCGCCGCGAATAATCACTATTTTTTTCTCCGCCTTACCGAGGTGGGTCTGCTCATTCACCAGCTTCCTCATCTTATTATTGCTGAGAGTGGCTATGCCTTTATTACTCCTCCCCTGAGACCCCGAGTAGTCCTCAGCGATCGCAGAAGCCGTTTGGTGGTCTGTCGAAGAGGCCATTGATGTATGCTTCCCCCTCTTGCAGCGATACGAGTTGCCTTGATGTGAGTGAGATGGGTGCTTCCCGTGCCCCGAAGAGTGTAAAGTCTGAAAAACTGGAGGTCAAGACCCGCTCGCCACGGGATCCTCGCAAGGTGCTTGCGATGCGGGAACGTCCACGTAGAGCTTGTGGAATTATTGGCAGGTTGTGGGACGGAGAATGCACGTGTACAGACGCATCTCCCTATACATAGAGCGGTGGGTGTGTATGTCTATGCACGTATGAGGAGGGAGGGAAGAAAAAGAGCCGATTAGGACTACACCAAACCTGGTACACACGCGCAGAAACAAGCAAAATGACAAGCACGCCAACCCACCAAAGTACTGAACAATGAGGGAGAAAAGTGGAGAACTCGCTAGAAGGAAGGGGAAAACACACGCGCGCCCGACATACACTTTTCGGAGGTCCAACAAGCAAAAGGCATAAGAGTGAAAGACACGAAAAGAGTGTAGGACGTCGGCAAACTCGCGTGAGACACACGCGATAGGGAGGACTGGGAAGGGTGCTCAACGGAGTACCGTTCGGAAAGATCCACCTCGCACGCTACGTCAGCTGCGAAACAAACGAAAAAAAAAAGGGGTGGCACAGTGGATAAGAGGACTGTATGCGCGAGTGATCTCGTTATTGTTGTTACTAAAGCTAAGCTACACAACACCCACGCAACGTGTGGCAGTGCGCAGAAGCAGAAATACCCGAAAAGTGTGAGAAGCTGAAGAAAGCCCCCTTGGCATACTCTCAGGGGAGTGGAGAACACCTTCAATGCCTGTTTTTCTGGGTGTACGCGTTGATGTACTTGAGTGTCGCGACTTCGAGTGCTGCAAAGCTTGTTTGGCAGGCAGATCATGAACGGTGCATCCAGGTGTTAATCGTAAAGAAACACGCCACGTAGCAGGACTGGACTAAAGGTAGAGGAAACGAAAGATGCAGTGCACGTTCGCTACCATACATCAAGGCCGCAGGAGTGCAGCGTGTTCCATAGGGGGGGGGGGCGATAAGAGGCTGCCGTGTCCATTGCCGCTCCGCAGGGTACTGCCGTTGATGATTGCGGCTCGTGTAATGCAGCACCAAAGTTTGGAGAGCGCAGTACACTTTCATATGCATGTCGTCCGCTAACAGTAAATGAGCGAAACAGAAGAATGTCCCTTTTAATCGTATAAACTGGTGAAGGTAGACTCGCTGAGCCCTTTCGGAGTGGCGTCCGCGAAAAGCTCCACACCATGTAAGTGGTGAATCCCTCCGGCGGGTGTTGCCAGTATTGCAGGAGCGGGAGAGCCGCTGTCATCATGACGTGGCAACTGATTACCATAACCGTTTCCCTCGAGGACATTGCTGCGGGGTTCACACCAGGGCACTGAAGGATGCCCAGTAGAGGAGCTGAAACACTTGACGCCCACCACGCTAGCTTACCTACAAACCGAATTGGTCGATGGGATTCGGTGGCAGAGCGAAGCAAACAACAACAACAAAGAAAAAAGAAGACGCGGTCACATCTCTGGACTTATAGATTCCGTAGCGGCGACAGTGTTTTGCGCGGTATCAAACGGATGCCCCGCATTCCGAGACGGTGTCTCCGCGGTGCTGTTCAGCATGTCGTTGTCCTCTGGCGATGCGACCAGAGCACTTGCCGAGTCACAGCTACCTGAAAAAGATGGCGGAGGGGAGCGAAGGCAGCTCCGCCAAAAGTGAGCTATGCTGAGGCGCCTTTCCCAAGATAAGGGAGAGGCACCATAGCAAGGGGCAAACCACAGAAAAGGGGGGTTGCCCCCTCGTACAGCGCTTGATGTGATTGGAGAGCTGCTGTGCCGACTTAGAGATGTCACGCGCTGTGGAAATACAAAGTGTGCCGGATGTCCAGCAGAGGTTTCATTACCGCTCACGAAATCACTGCAGTGAGGGACTGCACGTAAGGTTACCGCAAAAAATGGCCTCCCTCTCACGCCTAGAGTACACGATGCAGTTTATGTTTGGTTCCTCTTCTCCTATACTTGGCAGTAACAGGAAAGGCTCCCATTGATCAGTCTGCGAGTCGGCGGCCACGGGAGAAGAGGGAATACCGATCAAGGAACAACAGGCCTGCTGCTCCGCAAGATCTATCCTCGGGCACACATTCGAGTTATGGTGCGCAAGGACTTTGGTGACACTCCTCGCCAGAGGCATCAGGATCAGGGTCGTGGGCCACACATAGAAACTCCCTTTCCTAAAAGAGTTCTGACGCATAGCACGGCTGTTCCTGTGAGTGAGTCCATTGGCGTGCCTGATTTTCCATCACGTGCAGTCAGACGCTGTTCGTCGATGATAGTGTCACGTCACTCGCTGAGACACTCAATCCTTTATCAGTAAGAAAGGAGGCCCATTCCAGCTTACAAGAATCAATAGTAGGAGGCGAAGTGCACGGCGGTAGGCATCTCTATCAGTTGAACAAGGCACTCTCGTCTGTTCCATGCCTTCTCGCCTAAGCAAGGACCTAAAGAAGAGGCTCGATCCCACTATTGCTCGTCCCTGTAAAAGAAGATGCCTGGGCTAATATGTCGTCATCGCTCCTCAGTGGGCAGCGCACTCGCTACACCATGAGAAGGACGTCCTTACCTTGGCCTCGCGAACTCACCGCGTCGGTGGCATGAGCGGCGAGGAGGAGGTCTGTTGGCCTCAAAGAGAAATCCACTACGAGGGGGAAGTGAGCTAATGCCTATGCAGGACGTTGATGCTACTGGTGAAAGAGAACGCTGCAGCCATGGTCGTGGAAAGAAAAAATCAGGAGCCCATAGAGATGAAAGAGAATGAGCGAAGGGATGGCACGATCTCCCCGGGTTGACTTCAGGTAGAGCAGCTCTACTCGTCGAACATGTTTACTTGTTCATCACATGATTGAGGGATCCGGCAGCCTACTTTCGAACACATTCATCGTTTTCGTGTCCGTTTGTTCTTTTTCGGTGCCCCGTGCTCGGTGAGCACTGTCAGTTTCGTCTCCGCTCTTTTCTCTCTGTTTTTCTTTTGTCGTTCTTCTGAGCAACGGTAGCAGCGGTAAACACAGAAATGAAAATATAAAAAAAAGAGACCAACCAAAAAAGAGACGCCCCCGCGAACACCGACGCGACAACGTTAGAGAAGTCGTGCGCTGCTCTCCGGTGCAGCGTCGGGATGCATTTGGGGCGTACACGTGGGTGAAGGTGCAGGAGCTCTTCTGTTCGGGGGGAATCATTTGCTGTTTCTGTGGCGCCCTACGAAACCCATCCGCATCCTGATCAGACAGGTCGCATGACACGGCGCACGAGGCAATCGCACAGAGACAACTGCATAGAGAGAGGGAGAGTCAGAGATGGTGATGTTCTTGCATCACCCACCAACACAAACAAAAGATGGCAGGCCAACTGAAGAGGCACAACGAGCAGAACAACAGCAGTGCAACACTGCGGCGAGTGAATGCAAGCATCGTCTTTCTTGAGAGAAGGCGCAGTTCACTCAATCGAAAAGGAGACGCCTCTGAACCCTCGAGCATCTGCTCAGTGCCTCGACGAGGTGCCTTTAAATTCTGAGCGAAAGCCGTGCATTTGCCGTCGCGCCACCAGACCTCGCGGAGCCTCATTGCGCACTGCCGCGTTCGTGTTTTGCATCCAGATACGCGCGTTGAAGATGCGAAACAGCTCCTTATTGAGTTGGCGAAAGTCAATTACTTCGGTAGAGTCGAAGAAGAAGCTGATCTTTGTCCCGTCGTATTGGTACTCGCAGTCCAGCACCTCCATCGGAAGGTGGAGACGATCGGCAATGTCGCGGCACGCGGTGAGGGCGAGCCGCTCCATGCGGACATGCTCACGATGCAGACGGTGCACCTCCATGTCTGTGGCAACACGGATGATTTCCATGATAGGTCCAAAGTCCCCCGGGGGCAACACTCCAGGGTCAAGCGACTGAAGGGTTTCCAGCTCGTAGGCCTGCTTGTGAGGATTCCACAAAGCACACTGCACCACAAGCCCGCAATCGTACCCGCGGTCGCCAGGTACAATGACGTACGTGCCTGCCGTCACTGTCACCGGGCTCAGAAAACGACGCAGACGCCCACGCTTGAACTCCACGTGCGTCATGTAACAGAACTGCGTCGCTGGCCACGAACGTCGACTCAGGTGATCCGCGACACGGTCGGGGAGCCGACGTGAGGTAACGATAGCATTCGCAGGAGTTCTGCTCGTGTCCCGCACCTCAATGCGTTCAGGGGTGAGCGCCGGCGCCGAACGCGAAGGCGAACGCTTCATAACACGCATTAGAGGAACTTCAGTCTGCTCAGCGTCACTTGGGCAGACCCATGCATCAATGCACCGTTTCGCCTCATCAGAGAGAGACTCTGCGCAGCTTATTCCGCACGACGCTTGGCCAGATGTAGCGGTGCTGGGACTCGTGGTGGCGGCTCTCAGACTCAGCACAGTCCACAGCTCACTCTGAGATTGAATAAGGAAGCGCCGTGCGTTATCCATGACGGATTGGAGGCAGTATAGCGCTTCGCGCTCTGAAGCTACGCACCATGGCAGTGCAGCTTGTGTTGCTCCGAAGTTTGCAGAATAGCCGTGCGCGTCTGATCCGCATGCATTAGTAGCGATTAGAAACCGTGACGCACATGTGGCTGCAGGAGAGCTCATCTCTACCCACATGTGCAGCTGCTCCGAGAGGAGCTGAAGACAGTCGTTCACCATTTTCATCTCGGAGAGTACCTCGAGGGGACTCATTGCTCCTGTTCTGGCCGGTAACTCGTCGACAAGTGCAAGCGACACGGCGTCAGCCGCTTGCCGTGGTGGGCTGACAGGCGTGCAAAAGATGCCCTGTGCGTCCGCAGACGCACCTGCAGCGGCGGACCTCATCTCGAAGACTCTTGTGCTGTTGGTATAGGAAGCGCTACTGAATGCGCTCCACTGAATGCCACGTCAGTAGATCACGAGAGTAGGTGTGAGCCTGTGCTTTGGGGATCTGAAGAGGAGGGGTGTCAATAAAGTAAAATCTGCGTGGGTTTGCAGGGAGAAATGGAAGTGCCACCCGCCGTGTGACGTGAAGGGGTCTGGTAAACATGCAGACGGTTCACCAGGAAGTGAACCGGGGCAGCGTCTCTCGTTCAGGCGTCGCTGAGACAACAAAGAACCAACCGCAGCGAGTAGTGAAGACAAAAAAAAAAGCGGAGGGGAGAGCGAACGAAGAGGGAGACGATCCAACAACGTCCCCCCCCCCCAAGCAAAACGAAGAGGAAACAAGAACAACAACAAGAGTAATAATAGGGCGATGTGCGAGAAAGACGTGAGAGACGACCGTGAGCGTAACGCTGTGTTCTCTGTGTGTTCGTTTCTTTCGTTTATTTGCCCTGTGGGGTGGGGTTGGGGGGGGGGGGGGGGGGGGGTCGGTGTTCGGTGGCAGGTGGCTGCAGGGAGAAGAGCAACAAGTCTTTGCCTTGAGGCCTAGTGTCGAGACAAGGGCAAGAGAACACACACAAGCACGCACGAGGAGAGCAACAGAAGGAGCGAGAGGGCAGGAAAGTGAAAAAAGAGCAAACAGGAAAATGTGGAAAGCTGCAAGATAGGGGAAGGGTACCTAGTCTCACGCGCGAGTCTGTCGGCCTCTTTTCGCGTTCAGTATCCCAATGGTCGCAGTCGTCCGTGTCTTTTTTTTTTTTATTTTCAGTTGCTTACAGCGCTGGCAGGAGTGGCTGGCACGCCAACAGCTGCCTGTAACATGGCTGAGAACTTCCAATATGTTCTTCCTTTCCCCTGCCGCTCAAGAGGACGCCCTGATGGGGGCGAGAACGCTACACTATGTAGGGGCATTCCTAAATCTATATGAGAACTGGGGACAGAGGCCGGTGAGTGCGGCTCTTTTTCCCTTTTTTTCCTCAGCAGTGAAGGTGTTGGATTAAGGCAACACGATCCTCACCAGCATGCCGCTCCCTTTCTCTGCGAAGGAACACCACGAAGAGATACATGGCTGCAGGGAGTCTATGCACATCGTCACGTGTGACTATTTTCTCGTTTGCATGCTACCTCGTCTCAGTCGCGAAGAGGGTCGTCTGTAGCAGGGACTCTTCCAGGTAAAACGGTTGCTGCGCCTCATTTACGCCGTCCGGGGTGTACCCCACCCAGAACAGTAGAAGGCGCTCCACGCGGTGCTTTATGGGAACAACCATTTCCTGATTCGCGTTTGCCCCTGCATCCTCTGACGTGGTCGGCGATGGGGAGAATGGCCTCCTGTGCGGTGCGGCAAACGTGCGTGTTTGTGGCGCAATGCGCTTGATTTCAATGAAGGCCCCCGTAGCATCTGTAGCTGCAGCGGTCAGTAGAGACTCCGCCTCACGACTATTCCCGCCAGTCTCTCTATCACTTCGGCGTCCTGCTGTTGCTCGCTTCGTCGTCGCCCCAAGCAATGACAAGGAAGATAAGCACGACTCGGACAAGGTTACCCCTACCAACGCGGCCACACGCTCAGCGACAAGTCGCAGCGCGTGGACGGAAAGTCGAAAGGGCTCGCAGGTGCCGACGAAACGCGACTGAAGCGCCGGTCCCAGACGAGTGCGCCAGAACCGCTCTGAGGCGCCACCGCTCGGCCCCACAAGTGAAGCCAAAAGCGCCTCACAAGCCGTCCGTGTCTCAACCGGGGTGGTGGCAGCGCGGAGATCCTGCTGCAGGAGGTGCTTCGCCGTTCGCGCCACCAGCTCCACGTGACACCAGTGCTCCACCGCAGCACGCGTCGTCTGCGGTATACGGTGAAGAACGTACGCCAGGTAACGCATATTGAGACCGTTTGCATGCATCAGCTCACTCAGCGTCGGAGCCATGAGGAAGCTGCCCGCTTTTCGGCAACCAGCACCACATCGCACCGCAGTCGGGCACACCTGCTCGAGTGGGTCAACAGGAGCACCCCCTTCACCTGTGTGCTCCAGTACCAGTCGCGTGTAGCAATGCATGCACACACGGCAGCACTGCAAGGGATGTGTGCACACCACAAAGCGAAGTTCGTTGGCGTCAATGCCACCGTCACACAAGTTGCAGCACTCGACCGGGAGCAAAGGTGCGGCCACAGGGAATTGGAACCCAAGCGTGCCTGCCACACGTGTGATGCCCTCTGAGCTGATCCACGTGCCGGCCGCAAACGACTGGGATGCAACTACCTTTGATCTACAGGCTTGTCCAGAACTGGCTCTCTTCGTCAACTCGCACGGCGTGCACACACACTCGTTCGGGGCCCATAGATTCTGCCACCTGAAGAAGAGCTCAGGACGGACGCAGTAGCACAGCAGGCTGGCGTACAACGATGAGGCGCATGAGGCACCGACCACCTCGTCCGACGCTTTTGATGGCGATGACGACACAGTGTTAGAAAGGTTCCTGCAGTGCAATGGTAGCACGGGTGGCAGAAGACGATGAGTCTGCGACAAGTAGAGCCGCCGGTCGCGTCCGGCGTAGACACGCCACTCGCATGGCACGTTCCCTCCCTCGAAGTGGAGGGCATTACCAAGGTTGCTGAGGAGCTCTGAGACGAGAGCCGGTCGCGTCGATAGCGAGGTTGGAGGGAAGGCAGAAAGGGTGTCAGTACTACCTGTGGCAGCAAGAGTATTGCTGTCAGCCACCACCAGGTTTGCCGTACCATAGGGAGGGATCGTAGAGCACAAGAAGGAAAAGCCACCGAATGTGCAGTAGGCGTGAAGCGGCACATGAAGAACGTGCCGTGGTGCCACAAGAGCGAGCATCTCCTGGTGACGATAGATGGCACGCCCACACCTCATCGCCATGTCATCCCCACCAAGGACACCATCCGCCGTGTCCACACAGCGTCGTAGCAGAATACCTCGGTGGAAGTACACTTGATCTGGAAAACACGGATGTGCCACGATCTGGCGGCTCCCCGGAGGCACAACTGCTTCTTTCCATATCTGCACAATGGTACGCTCCACCTCAGACCGAAATGCCGCAATGATTGTGCCCAGCTGGGCGTGCGGTCCTGTCACGGCTGGCGCTGAAGAGAGAGTGGAGGAGGAGGATGTCACGGGGTGCGAGACATCGGTGGCGTGCCAGCATAGCTCAACGAGTCGTTGATACTCAAAGTTCCAATCCAGTGTTGTCCGTTCCTGGGGATGCACCACGTCCCAGTAGTAGGCATAAAGTTCCACATCAGAGAACAGAAAATGAGCCGCAGCGGTGCGGGAGACATCCTCGCAAGTAACGGACGGCAGCACGTCGCACATCCTCATCTCCGTGCTAGGCAGCGCATCAGCGCTAACAGCAGCCGCAGCGGGGGTCGCTCGGGTGTCGTACACGCGGTGCCACAATGGCACAGCGCCGGCATCATCAGCTGCTGGCGCTTCGGTCGAGTCTGAGTAGGCGATCCACCCTAGTGTTCCATCGTCGCACCGAGTGCTGATCCACCAGCCGCCGAACACGTCACGGTATCGAGATGCTTCAAGGAGGACAGTTCCAGTAGGCACTCTGCCAATGACCTCGCCTAGCGGACCACCGTAGAAGGGGGCCTCTTTTGTAGCTCCCCAATAAACGGGGGAGCGGCTGCGGCGTGGCGGTCGACTCGGTGGCGCAGGAAACGGCAATGAGGGTGATGCAGCGAGAGAAACCTTGTCGATGAGGGACAACTTTTTCTCAGGTGAAAGTGTTGGTCGTTGCCGAGGTGTCATCGGGGCAGTGTTGTCCGTCCGGCGAGGCAGACGCGGCGGCTTTGATGGGAAGGCGATGCTGCCAGTGCAGGCGCCTTGCCCTACACTGCGCTGACTGCTCATGCTTTGTGTGGAGAGATGAGTGTTGAAGGAATGGCCGTAAACAAATACAGGCAACGCCCCATCTACTGCGGCGAGCTGCAGTAATAACGACGGTGGTAGAAGGGAGGGCAGCAGGGAAAGGTGCGTCCTTGCCGCCATGTACCCCCCCCCCTCACTACCAGTACATAGAAAGAACAAGGAAAGCACACGAGTCAGAGGAATTGCGAAGGCGACATGCATGTCGCTTCCAGGGGAAGGCGAACTGCAGCAAACACTTTTCGTGACGCAGTACCGTTTTTTCCTAGTCTGCTGCACGCCACCTTCTCTTCTCCTGTAGCACAGTGCGATCTCCAACAGCCGCACGGATGAGCGTCGCTAAGGAGTCACTCGTGGCAGCACGCACACTTAGGGAAAGGGGTGGACGGGCTGGCGCAGGTCCACAAATTCGAACACATCAGTGTCTAGCAGGAATGACGTCTCTTACGATGCACTCTCTTTTTTTTTTGCTTTTCGTGAACGAGTTAGTGCTCTCGCTTGAAACAGCTGCGTGCAGAAGAGAAAAGGCCCCCCCCCCACACACACACACACACGAGTGTATAATAAAATGGGGAAAAGTCCGGAAAACAAAAGAAGAAGAAGAGTCGCCACGCCTCGTCTAAAGGCACTCCCTATCACAGGCAGACATCGCCGCTACAAACCGCATGACAGTGACGGTCAAGGAGGTCTCGTTCATACATACGCGAAGTCATCCGATGCGCGGCTCGTGTGAATGACACTCCACACCAAGACGGGGCAACTTGCAGCACTCCACACAGTGCCTCCTATCCCACGACGTCTCTCCTCCAAGAAGTGCACCGTTGCGGCTGATACCCCGCCAACGGATTCTACACTCTACCTCAGATCAGACCTTTGCCGGAATTGCTCCTTTAGCACACGAAGCCGCTCCTCCAGATGCCGCTGTGTCTGCAGCACGCCGTTCAAGGTCGGGGTATCGTCAGTGTGTGGCTGGTCAAGCTGCGCTGATGGCGTCTGCGGCGCCGTGCTGCCATCCTCAGCTATAGGCGACAAGAGTGAGCCTCGAATGCGGGTGATAGATGTGTTCGGCACCCGTTTCGCCCACTTCTCAAACGCTGGTTGCCGCGGTCGCAGCTCCTCCGAGAATGAAAAGTTGGGCGAGCGAATCTTTGGCTGTGGTACCCGCCACTCCTCATCGACTGCAGGAGGTGAGAAGAGCACGCGTTGCGAGCTGCAGAGACCATTCGACTTGCCCGAGAACAGCACCAGCCGATCCGTTTGCCATGCGTCATCCTGCGAGTGCAGCGCTCCTGCTAAAGTGGGCTCCGTGAAAGGCGGTTGCATCGGAGTCGGAGCCACTGCAGCAGCCACTGCCGACTGCCCCGTGGCGAAGGAGGGAGTCATTGACGCAACACCCTGCGTGCACGTGAGATCCTTGACAGAAGGGATGACATGGGTGGACTGTTCCACGAGAGTAGAGGCTGCGAGAGCCGGTTCCGTGGTAGTGATTGGCATCATCGGCTCCTGAGACCGCAGCAGCAGTGGTGCTACTGGCGTCGACGCGCATGCTTCGTGCCTGTCGCTAAGGACAAAGGTCCCAGCGGGACCATGCGCAGGGCGAAGGACGGGTTGCTGCGTCGGTAATTGCCTAGGTGGCTCCGGCAGCGGCTCTGAGCCGTGTCCATGCTGCTTGCCGTCATGATGCGCAGCGTTCCTTATTCTCTCTACATCCTGCCTTGACGAGCAGCTTGGCTCCACTCGCGCCGTCTCCATTGGTGGCGACGGCGCCGAAAGGAAAGGAAGCACAGTCAAAGCTTGCGGGATCGAAGACAGCGGAAAAGGTGGCGCTGAAGGAAGATGGCTTCTCTGAAGTGTATCCTTTAGAGACCTCCGCTTGCGCCGATGGCGGTGTGGTCGTACAGCCGCCGTTGCCTCGCCATTCGGGGCGGTTTCCACGACCGAGTCCGCGCGCACCACCAACTTTGTGTCAGGTATAGGATCCAGGTGCAGCGACGATGTCGCCGTCTGAACTTGCTCGTGATGCCCCGATGCAGATTCCTGGGTTCCCGCAGGTACAGTAGCATCCTTTAACACCGCGCCTAGCCCTCGAATAGATGGAGTTAGCTGCCTCTGTTTGGCGGTGCTGCACCCCATAGCCATAACGTGGCTTTTTCCGGCCTCACGCGGCGCGCTCGTCAGCACCAAAGAGGCTGCGTCTTGTTCTGCTGCTGTAGTGGGGGCGATAGTAGTCACGGGGGTGGAAGCCGACGGTGCTTTGAGCATGGCGGCTGCCGGGGACGAACCGTTATTCAAGGCGGAGTTCTTCGCAGCCGGCACCGGCGGCACCAATAGTGCGGACGGATTCTCAAAATCCTCGGCCATAACGTAAGGCATGGTGCTGCATAGCCAGTCGAGGATGGCCGCCATCTTCTCGGTTGGAGCACAAGAAGCGTTGAGTGTGGTGGAAAGAACGGTGCTGACGCCGAGCACGGGATGGTGGGAATGAGTTGCAGCCGGGGTCGATGCAACTGGGTTAAAAGTCAGTGGAACAGGTTTCACAACAGCCTTGGTTGGCGTGACCGCTTTCACGCGTTCGGTTGCTTCACCTGCTTTAGGTGCCTTTTCGGGCTTCGCGTCCTTTGGCAAGTCAACAGCGCCTTCGGCGTTGGCGTCGGCAGCAGGCAAAGGAAGTGGCCGGTAGTACCGCCGCTGCACATACTTCAGACGAATCCATTTCATTACCTTCATGGAGGCGTCGCGCTCGGCAGGCTTTACGTAGCTGGCGGGAATGGTGGCCTCAAACGCGCGCTTCGCGCGCTGGTTGCCCATCTCAGACATGAAAGCAATCTGCTCCGGCTCCCAGAGGTCCATCGTGCAACTCTTTACCTTGGTGATGTGCACACCCAACTGGCGATGCAGGCCACTGCATCGAATACAAATGAAGATGCCGAGGTTTACACTCGCCCACGTCGGGTTACGCGCGCAGCAGTCCATGCACTCCGCATTATCAGGATGCTTGAGAAGTGCCAGTAGCTGTCGTTTGTGTTGATCCTGTACCTCTTTTGACTGCCGGAGTATTGACGCCATGCAGAAGGAGTACCCGAGCGAAGTGCCAGAGTATAGAAAGACACGTGAAACGGGGAGGGGGTAGTCGCGGGGAGGAGTGGGAAAGAAAGCATCAGCAAGTTTGGTCCTCTGTGCTCCACATCGATACAGAAAATAACCGCCACGCGAGCCTCCTCGCCAATCTACCGGGGAAACAGAGAAGAGACGCAACCAAAGAATACCCTGAAAGGCACAAGAAAAGAAAGTAGCAGAGAGAGAGAAACACCTTCGGGTAGCTCGATGTAGTGCCCAAGGGTGTAACGACACCGCTCTGTTTCACTTTCTCCGTTGGTCTACTGCTCTGTCTCGCACGCCTTTGTGGCCGCCGTGATTCGTCGTCTCCAAGATGCTAGAAAGCAGCAGTAGGAAGGGAGAGGCGGGGCTCAAGGTATGCGGGATCGTGGCCCTGTGAAGCGGTGGCCTCTTTCGTTTTCCCTCTAATGGGGTAATTCTCTACGCTACCTATGCTTGTGCTCCTCCACCACGCGTGGACGTCAGGAGAAAAAAAAGAACAGCCTACCACGGGGGGCGCATCGTCACGACAGTGCAGACAAGTAGGAGTACAAATAGCACGTTTTTTTGTGTGTGGGTGGGGGAGGGGGAGGAGGAGGGGTGCCGCGTTAGACACGTGTGCAACCAAGTCCAAAAAAAAAAAACACACGAAGAGGAAAAGGAACGAGATAGAGAACGTACCGGATTCAGAAGACGCGCACGGCACACGTGCTGGTGAAGAGAAGTCCAATGTGTGTCCCTGTCCACTGCCTCATGAGACATCAGTAGGCAGCAAACAAGCGCCTACTAAGGGCCGCAATGAGGAATTATGGTTCACTGCGCGAGAAGTGTAGAGTACTGTAAGCGGTGTGGACTACTCTCGCCACCCTTTATCACCCACCCCAACGCAAGAGCTGATCGGCGCCAACGCGCGGAGGCAAAAAGGGGGGTGCAGTGGACACGGACGTTGGAGACAGCATGTGATACAGCCTTCTTTTCGTTTGTTTCCGCAGCGCGTCACCGTGCAGCATATGATTTCTCTGATGTAGCACAGAGCCCATTGGCTCCCCTTTGATCGAAGCGGCAAACAGGGTCCAACTCAAACACACACGTGAGCACGCACACACACATACACATACACATCCTCATCTTGCACGCACAAGTGTAAATGCTCTTTGCATCAATGCCTGACAGAGGAAAACGCGGAGGGAGGCAAAAAATAACAACAACAACACCGACGAGAGGGCAACAAAGCAATCAACACAAACTCACTATCGAAGTGAAAGATGAGCAACGTATGGTCATGAAAAACCAAAGAAGAGGGGGAAGAGGCGTTGGCGAAAGGAAATGTGAGAAGAGACGAGAGAAACACTGGCTACGATATAGGAAGCCTACACGTAGAGAGCGCGCGCAAGCAACAGGGGATTTTGCGTGCGTGCACGGGCAGCTTAGATGTGTAGGAAGGGATGAGACGAGGTGTAAGGCAAACAAGGAGAAGCACAGGGCTAACGTCTTTTCCATTTTGTCACTGTTGTTTTCAGCAAAGGTGATAAAGAGATGCGTGCGCAGGTGTGCGCTTCACCATATGATTCGCTTGTATTGTTTCCCTTGTGTGAAGTACGCGTAAGAACATGGAATGAGGTCAGGGTTGACGTGAGATGCAGCGCACAGCCGATGGCCGGGAGCGGGGCCGAAAAGAGGAGAGCAGGAAGGAAAAAAATGAAAACAAAGAGGCAAAAAAAGGCTGAAAAAAGAGGCACTGTTCGAGACGAGAAACGGTAAAAAAAAATGTGTATGCTCCAAGCTGGACACTCACTGCGGCGTACACACGCGCCCATCCTCATCTTCATCGAGCGCCAAGTTGTTGTCCTCACACCGCATCTGCTTCTGCCCTCCCCCTAAGTGTGCCTCACTCCTCTCCACGGCGTATTGGAGTCAAGTACTCAGAAACAACGTGAAAAAAACGTCGTCCGTGAAGTCGAACCGCACAGGAGGACTGCGCTTGTCGCACACTTCACGGCCCTACTGCACACCCCAAGCGAGAGTGAAAGAGAAAGAGAGAGAGAGAGAGAAAGCGAAGACGCAGTTGACCGACAAAAAGGGGGGAAGACAGGCACACGACAAAATAAACGGCAGAGGAGAGGGCTGCGCAATGGCCGCTTCAGCCGGCACTTGGCGAGATGAGCGATGGAGAGGGGTGAAAAGGGAAAGAGTCCAATAAGATGACCAGAACAAGGAGTGAGCAAGAGAGAGGCACACAGAGAAGGCAGTGAGAGTTGGTGCTATGCCTTTTCCGTGTTGGTATGAGCTCGTGTAGGAGGGGGAGGGAGAAGGTTTGTTCACACAAATGTGTGGCTGCTCGGAGGATGACTGAAGCCCATCCGCTGGCGCAGGTCCACTATGTATGCGTGGGGTGGTGACTCATACTGTGCCTGTAAATTACTGCGTAACAGGGCCAAGCACTACAGCGTCGACAGCGAAACGCACCCGTCAGCATGTGCCACACAGTGGCTTACCAGAGGCGAAGTAACGTTGGGAGAGCACCCAATTCGCAGGGACACATCCCCTTCAGCGTTGACGCAACACAGCGATGGACATCTCTCATACGCATAGGAGCATGGCCGCTTCACTCGTACTTCCCAACATCACTCTCGAAGGGAGTTCGGACACGTGCCGCTCAAGTCGTTCGTTGACGCAACAAACACGAGCGCCTTCCTTTCTTCGGCTTGGCACGTGACTTTGCCGTACGGCACCGCAAAGCAGTCTCCGGCGCACACCACTGTACCGTTCACCCTAGCCGACCCTTCCAGACAGAAGCCCAGCCCAATCGTCGGCAGCGTCACGGAGGTCGTCCCGCTTCCAGAAGTGTGGTCGTACTGCATGCGGTACAGGCAAAAGTCGGGGAACTGCGCCGGCGGTTGGTAGCATTGCACCTGCCACTGTGCTGCATCCTCACTGCAATTCTTCTCGAAGCGAGCGGACGCAAGGCCGGTCGTGCTGTACTTCAGCATGCTCACCAGCGTGGGCACATCCTTCCACTTGGGCGTGAGTCCAGCACGCACGACGTTGTCGCTGCACGCCATGATCTCGACACCGTCGCCGCTGATGTACGCGTGTGGCTCGCTGTCCGACAGGAAGAGCGCCTCCCCAGGAACCATCTGTACGTAATTAAGGAAGTACACCATCCAGCACCCGACATCATCGGGGTACTGCTTGTAAATGCGAACAAAGAGCGTATCCTCAGCGCACTGTGCACCCTTCTCTTCAATGTGACGAAGATGCAGGCGCAGTTCCTTGGTGACGGTATCCTCGGGGGCTGCATACAGGTTCGTCATCAAGGACTTCAGCGACTGTCTCTCCGCGTCGCTGTCAGCTGCTGGCAGCGCGCTCTGAGGCGCCATCATGTACGAGCCCAATACCGTGTCGGCGGCGACAAGCGCCGCCAGTTGTGGAATGCGCTTCAAGTACGCAATAATCTCCTTGAGCGGACGGAAGCAGCAGAGAGCCTCAAAAGGGGTCAACGCGCAAATGAGCTCTGGCTTGTGGTTTGGATCCTTGTACTTATCCGGCTGGGCAGCATGCAGCTCCTCGGCCAGCTTCTTGCATGGGTGGGCCTGGATGGACAGAGCCGTGCGAATCGATAGGATCTTCAGCAAGTACGGCACCGTGTCACGGAAACTTGTGCTCTGGTGAGCCGCCGAGAAGTACCTCTTCTTATTTTCTGGATCCTTCAAGAAGTCCTCGAGCAGCTGTGCGCTGCCGTTGGCAACCTTGGACGGGCAACTTGGATGCGTGCCCACCCACAACTCCGCATACATCTTGCCTGACTGGTCTTCCGTCAAGCCCTTCATCTTCGCCACGAAGCTGGACGCGGCATTCTTGCCCCAGGCGTAGTCCTGGTAGCTCGCATCAAGCTTGATGAGCGCAGACATGTTGAAGTGGCCGAGTAGCTGTGCGGAAAAGGGTTGTACGTAACGGACGTGAACGAGGAGTGTTTTTTTCTCGCCTTTGCTGACAACGGAAAACGAAATCGATGAGCAGCCAAACACACCGACAACCAAAGGGGGGAGGGTAGCCAGCAGTGGTGAAAGAGAGAGAGAGAGAGAACAGAGACCCAGAGCGACGTCAGGCAGAGAAAGACGTCAAGCACACACACGCAGGCACACACAACGAGAGGAAAAGAAGCGAAAAGGAGGAACACGGAGAAGGACAAGCACTCGATGCCCGCTGCGAAAACCTACTTCCCGTGCGTCTCTTGAAACCTGTGGAGAGACGCCGTATGTGTGTGTGTGTGTGTGGGTGTGGGTGTGTGTGTGTGGGTGTGTGTGTGTGGGTGTGTGGGTGTGTGGGTGTGGGTATGCGTGTTCCCTGTCTCTGTCGTTTTGGTGTAAACTTATGTGCGTGAAGAACAGCAGCGGAAGCTGCCAGAAAGAGGCGCAGAGATGGTGGGAAAGGGGGAGCTGAGAGAGAAAAGGAATGCGGATCAAAACGACGTGAGGGAGGTGCACCTATGGTTGAGCAGACACAAGAAAAGAAGTGAAACACATAAATGAAGGGAGGGGGTGGTAGTGAGAAAATGGTTCTGCTATGAAGTCAGCGAACAAGGCGGCAGGTTCTCCGTTGAATTTGTGTGTAGTCGAACATGTAAGTTAATGTGTGTGTGTGTGTGCATTTGCGTTATCGACGGAAGAAGGGAAAGGGAAGGGAGAAGCTATAGACGCGTGCTGTGATGCAGTGGAAAGCAGCGTAGCAGCAGCCTGCGCTGATCCACGAGAGAAGCGCAATGGGCTGTCCTTTTCCCCTGAGAAGCTGCTCTACGGTGCGCCCGTACGTACAGCGGTGTGGCGGCTGTCATGGCGCACGATGCACTTCGGCGCAGCTGGAGTGTCGCAGAGGCCACCAGTGCGCGTAGCTCACCACGTACAAAAAGAAAAGCACAGCCTCCACCTGAAGAGGAAGTTTCGCCACTCGCGTTGTACTTCATAGAGTTTTCGTAGCAGTGAGAGGTGTGGTTGTAATAGCAGAGGCGTGAAAGGGCACAGCTCACAACACGAAGCCAAAATCAAATAAAACCCCCCATTCTCCCGCCCCCCCCCCCCATTCGTTCTAAGAGACAACTCTCAGTGGCGGGGGGGGGGGGGGGGAAGGGGGCGGTCCTGTGTGTATGTGTGTGGGTGTTAGCCCTGTTCCACACGACAACGAGAGAAAAGAGCCTGAGGCAAGCCGAGTCACATTGCACAAGGAGAAGTGAAAGAGAGGGAACTGCAGCGTCAGGCAGGCCATCTGCACAGCACCCACGGTGCGTTGCGTGGACTCTTTGCAGAGATCCGCATCGCGCCTACTCAGTTGACTCTCGGGTAAGGTGAGAAGGAAAGTAGAAAAACTTCTCGGAGCGCGGCTTCGACTTCCACAGAGCCCACCTTTTGACTGAGGCCTCGACGCTTGGGATCCTTTGGGTGAAGAGCAGCGAGGGTTTGTGCACCGATATCATCCGTGGCGAGAGATTCACCATGCGCAACTGCTCGAACTTGCGCACGCGGCTCGCAGCCACGTACACGAGGTGGTCGCAGGGAAACATTCCTTCCGCGTCAAAAAGCACCGGATGGTGCAGCGTAACTCCTTGAATTTTGTGCACTGTGAAGGCGTACGCCGGTGTCAGCGGGATGCAGGTAGCACGTAGGGTGAAGCACCAGTCTTGCTTCGCGACCGAAACTGGCAGGGTAATCCAAGGAATTGCAATATCGTCTCCCCCTGCGTCCATCCGCACCACAGGAACCTGCACGGCGTTCGCAACGGCACCGTGTCCGCTCTCTGGGCAACATGTAGCGAAATGAGCGAGCAGGTGCATGGGAGTCGCACGCGCCTTCATCTCCCCTGGCAAGAGATCCGTGCACGCCGAGAGCGGTCGAAACCCAACGACCCTGCCAAGAGAGCCGTTGACGTACTGCTGTGTCAAGTTGCGCAGCAGCATCACACGGCACCCCACCTTGAGCCGCTTGTCCTGAAGCACAGTGTCTTTTCGGATCGCATTGCGCAAGTGCTCCTGTATGAGCGGTTGCAGCCGACGCATCAGTTGCCGTGCTTCCACGGCTTCCACACGCACTAGCTCTCGCGGAAACAAAGCGCTCCGAGACTGCAGAAGAGTGATTGATGGTGTGTTCTCCTTCGTGTCTTTGGCGTTTCCTGACGTAGCCTCGCTCGATCCAGTGCCAGGGACACCAGACCACATCTCCAGCAGCCTCTTCACTGCGAATCGTCGACTCTCTGCAATGCGGTAAGTTGCACCACTGCAGCGAACGCACACGGCCGACAATGATGCTGAGTACGAGAGCGGTGCGGGCAGCCCATAGACTTGGAGACAGTTGCGAGGAAAACGACAAACATCCTCCAGGTTACGAGCAACAGCAGTCGCCTCTGCATCCCGTAGTCGCCCTCGACGTTTGAGCGCAGCTTTCCCTTTTTCGGTAGGGGAACAGAGACGATAGTGCACGAGCAGCACAGCTTCGCAGTTGCCGCCACTGTGGGCATCTCCCCTCTTCTGTTCCTGCACGGTACCCACGGAAGAAGCGCACATCGCCTCTGTCATGGTAAGCTTCGTGTGAAAAAGCTGCTCGTCGCCCTCCAGCTCCAGCATCTTGCTGTCATTGTAGTTCTTGACCGCCCTCTTGGTTGGTAACAGGCGCACAGCATCCTCGGCCGGCGCGTTCAGAAAAGCAGAGCGCGACAGTCGATAAGGGAAGCTGCCCTGCCGCAAACGATTCAAATCAGAGGAAAACACCTGATCCTGCTGACGCCGCTGTTCTCTAAGCTGCACGTGGAGGAGATGGTGGACGAAGCACCAGCTCTCGAACATGGGCTTGTCATAGTACCACAGGTCGCGGTAACGATGTTGGGTGATGGTAGAATCAGACACACTGGACGCTCGTTTCCTCTTGTCTTGTTTCACAGCTAACGCGCTCTCTACCTCAGTCAAGGTGGAGGAGACGGAGGTATCGCGTGATTTCACTGCCAGCTCAGCGGTGGTTGCGGCCTTGTCTACGGTCGCCTGCGCATCGAGGACATCGGGACTGACGCATTGGCACACGATACTGCTCTCGTCTTCCATGCACTTGTTTTTCTCGTCAAGTATACGGTAGCGCCGCCGCCTGCCAAGAGGAGCATCGACGGAGCCAAACGGCGTGAGCTGAAGAAAGTCACCAGAGAGAATCATCTGCAGCCCACCAAAGGGTCGACTGGAGTCACGTCCTGCCATGCGACGTACTGCACGCTCAAAGGACTCGAGTACCCCCGCATGCAGCATGGAAATTTCATCGATGATCACTACATCCACCTCCGCGAGCACCCTGGTGTTTCTGAATTGAAGTCGACGCGGGTTTCCTAGTTTGCCAACCGAAGGTCCTGTCGCGAAATCCACTTGGGCCACATCCTCCTCGATGGCTCCATCATCATCGCCCCCCTCCTTGGAAGCGTCGTCAATGTCGAAGATGGGATCTGTGGGTGGGGGCCTCCTCGACAGGTTTATCATGTTGTCTGGACTGTGTAGAGGCACGCCGAAAGTGCTGTGGAAGGTGTTGCCACCAATGCTCAACGCAGCAATACCGGTAGAGGCGGTGATGGCGATGCGCAGCCCCTGGGCCTCCAGCCTCTCTGCAATGGCACGCACTAGGTAAGACTTGCCGGTCCCCGCCTCGCCTCCAATGAACAGCGATGCACCTTCGCACGCCAAGTCGCACACGGTGGCTTGCTCACGTGTCAGGAGGAACTCCGTAGCAGCTTTACCTGTCTCTGGCAGCAAGGTAACGTCGGACACACCGCAAAACCCCGCCTGGTCGTCAGCAGCGGCGACATTGTCTTTCGTGCTGCACCCCTCCTTCTCTTCCTTCGCTGTTGGCTGTGCTCTATTGCTCTGAGAAATGGGCTTGTTTCGATGTTTGTTGTATACCGCACGCTGTGAAGACGCACTCATGAGCATGCGGAGGGTCGAAGGATCTCTTGTAGCTCGCTGAGCCCCATGCTGGCGTCGCAGCGGCAGAACATTCTTCCAGTGAACACTCTCAGCAGTTGAGATAACGGCTGTACTTCTCTTCCCGTACTCGGCGGCTACTGGGTTGAACTTTTTCTGCAATCCGCTACGGCTCGTCAGACGCCTAAGCATGTGAAATATGAAAAGGTTGGTGCGGCTCTGGGCTCTGGAAAAAAAAAAACAAGAGGAGGACAACAGTCAACCGAGGAGACCGCTTGCTGTGTCTGCAGGGCTCCCTTCGGTACCAATATCGCTCACCTTCAGGGCTTGTCTTGGGTGTGCGTGTGGGCGTGGCTGTATTCCCGTACGCGTGTGTCGGCCTGTGCAGAATCACAGTCGAGGGTAGAAGCTACAGCGCCAGAAAAGATACACGAGCTCCAATGCGTGAGCGAAGAAGAGCAAAAGTGAGTGAGGGGAGGCGCATTGCCCCTGTGGAAGAGCGCTTGCACGCAACGAAAAATGCGGAGTGTGAGTGGAAACGAAGCGAGTCCCCGCAACGAAGAACACATCCACGCACACACACACACACACACACACACACACACACACACACACACACACGCACAAGTACGGAGAGAAAGTGAGGGGTAACTCGCTCAACTTACAAGTTGGGCTTTTAGATGGTGCGCAACCACCGTCGCTGGGTCGTACTGCCACCACATGTGTTCTACCCGCGGAAAAGGTGCTCTCTCCGCTCTTTCCTTCCTCCCGTTTCACAACAGGAGAAAGCGCAGATTTCCACCTCTCGTGACGCGCACGCACGAGTGCACGTATGCAAAGCTTCCAAAGTGTGTCCGGTTTGAGCCTCTGAAGAACCTTGTCGTCAATGAAATGGGGTGGGACAGCGGAAAAAGATGCGCTCTCTATCTATCAAACAAACAAGCAAAACACTAGCGTCTAAAGGGGGGAGGAAGAAACTGCGTTCTACCTCACGCCATCTCCGGCACAGCAAGAGCGGCCTCAGAAGAGAGGGAAAGAGAGACCTCGATAAAATAGAGCAACGGAACACATCTATGGAAGGCGCTCAGCAGCAGGGCACAGGAGATCGAGAGAAGTAGGAAGAAGCTTCGTCCTTGCTCAGACCTCCATGTAGTGCGACACTGGCGGCGGCGGAGCAAATTCGGCGTTCCTTGCGCGCGCAGAGACCGTGACGCGCTGATAGGACGGGACGTCGGGGCGCTGCTCCTCCGCGCCCAGAGAGCGTAAGGACTGCCGAAGCAGCTTCAGTTGCCGGTGCTCCTCGGTCGTCACGTACAAACGGTGGCAGCGGGCAGGTGGGAGCCGGTACTCCTCTGTGTCACCCTCTGACTCGATGAGCCCGCGCATCCGCAAGAGGGCAAACAACTCCGCACCAGTGACAGCACATAGGATGTTGGCCTCTACGTTCAACGAGATCGGCTTTTGGCGAACTGCTGCCTTCGACGATGACCTATATGGCCTGCCAGCCGTCGATGCGCTTCCCTCACGAGACGCAGAGGAGCGCGTCGCAGACATCGAAGACGACGCGTACCGAGGTCTGGTGTGTCGCGGTGCTGAGGGGAGACGGCGAGCAGTCCCTGTCGTCGTTCGCTCACTCCTTCCTCGTGCACCTTTAAAGCGCTCTGCAATGGCCATCTCTGGCGGCCGTCTGTATTCGCGCGAGCCACCTCTCTGCTCAACGGGTGTTCGCTTCGAGTGCGCCCCGCTTGATGGTGCCCGTGCGACCCTCCCGGAAAAAACAGCCGGGCCACCGAAGGCGTCACGCGGCCCATCTATCACCCTCGCTTGAGATGATGGCATTCGTCCCTGCAGCCACTGTGATTTGCTGGACTCTGCCGCCGCCTCGACTCTGTCATTGGCTACAAAATCATGGAGAAACCCATGAGTAGGCCGCCGGGTCTTGCTCACGTTTTCGGTGTCGAGCTCTGCAGACGCCGGTAGAACCTCCACATCCATTGAAGCGTCTCTTCGATCCTGCTGGTAGCGTAGCGACGTGGATGGCGGTGAGGGAGTGTCGTTCGACAAAACGCCATGCTCGTCTGGTGACCGCATTGGTGTAGCGGTTTCGGAGCGCGTACCCCGAGGCGGTCGGGGCGAAGGGCTCGAATCCTCAAAATCACTTACCGCCAGGGACGGGGAGAAACCTCGAGAAGTCGTTTCGCGGGGTGCTGTTGCCTTACCACTCATGGCAGACTCGACGGGAGCGTCTCTGGTTGATAACGGCATGCCAGACTGTGGTGAGGACATTGTGAGCTGCTTCATCTTCTGGCGTAACCTCTCCTGCACGACGCGAAAGGCATCAAAGGATACCACCTCCTTTGAGGTTACATTGTGGTCAACTTTGGCGTCTTCATTCGTGAGGTGGAGCTCCTCGCGAGGACAGTGATATGGAGTGCGTCCCTCCTCATCTCGGGGGACCAGCGTCCGTGCGTTCACTGCCGATAATGGCGTGAGTTGGCGAGGGCTTGGAAACCGTTCTTGAAACCGGTACGAGTGCAAACCTGCGGCGCCACCCGGCGTTAGGGGTGCGGGCGTAGACTCGCAGGTATCTTGTAGTGGATTCACATCAACGGCTTTGGAAGGTATCGTGACCGAATCATTTGGCACCGGGGTTAACTTAGCATCTGTTGAGGATACAATGTCTGTTGCTGTGGTGGCTTCAGACATGGAAATGGAGGCGTGGCGTCGTGCGAGCTGGAGCATTGCATTGAGTCCAGACACAGGCTTCGCGGCGCGAGTACATGTGAGGGGGCCCGGCATACTGTTCGTGTTGAAGTGGTGACCAGGAGGGGCTTTGTTCTTTGGAACGCTGTACACCTGATTCACATCTCGTTCACTGACACCATTTCGCTGCGGAAGTTGGCTGTTGGCCGTGGTTGGCCTTGAGAGTCGCGCTGAAGATGGCGATGTCGAGAATGAAGTTATCGACTGTGCGACCGGTGGTATTGCTGCAGGGTCTGCTGTTCTCTTCTCCATTAAGTACCGATGTCCGAAAGAGCGACGCTGATGATGTTCGTCCTCCTGTTGCTCAACTGTGTGAGATAAGTTGGAGAGGCGAGCTCGCATGTCGCTCAGGCGACTCTCGAAAGCGTCGTTCATGATGATGTCAGCCTAAATAAGACGTGCACACACCGGCAGCCTGCAAGCCCGAGGGGAGTGAGTCCGGGGTGTGGAGAGCTATAATCGGATGGGTCTCTCTCAGAAGTCAGCTCACACTCATCATGTCTCATTCCCTTCGAAGGTGAGCAGTAGTGCGCGAGAGGGGTCGGGTGAAGTGGAGGAGATGGCTCAAGGAGTAAGAAATCAGCAAAAAGAAACCAAAAGAGGTATAAGAGAGACCGGTGCACAGGATAAGCAAGAGAAGCAGGGAGAAAAGCTAGAGTGGCTGAATAGCTACTCTCATCCCTTTAGCCATCCTCTACCGCGCAGACGGCCACGAGAAGCTTGGTCAGGTGCTGAAGCTCCGCATGTTGCTCCATGTAGGAAGCAAGTAGTACTTAGCGCGACCCCCTTTCTCCTCCTTCTGCACACACAGAGGAGCCCTGCCTAGAGAGGTGACCCACGTTGCAATGCAGTGTTCCCATGTTGCCCCCCGCCCCCTTTTTCCCTTTCCTTCTTTGCTCCACACCGAGATGCTCAACAGCATAAAAAATACGATGCGACACAAGTAATGAGAGAGTGAAAAGGAAATCAGCAACAGCACCACTGCGTGCAGTGGATAGAATTGCCGGATAGAGTAGTTCAAGACAAAACAAAGGTGCTCTGTCCCGCCGTTAGACAGACACGCGCACGCAGAGAGACCAGCGCGTGCAGCTTTCCGACACGTGAGTAGAACATCACCAAACGAAAAAGACCCTCACAAAGGCAAACCCAAAAAACCGCGTTGCACTTTATTCCCAAAAATGGGGATACGTCGCGGCGTAAATTTCTCTTTTTGTGTGTGTGTGTGTCGTTTCTCTGACGCACACGTGTGCCTGCGCGTTGCCTCAGCAATTGTTCATCCGAAACTCAAGAGCGCATTTCATCCATAAGCCCCGTCGAACGAGGAAGAACACTGAAAAGGGGGGGGGGCAGGGGAAACAAAGGTGAAGCGCGGCATAGCGCGGCACCCTACAGACCCAGACGTCTCTCTCTCTGAGGCTTCGGCGAGACCAAAAAGAAAAGAATGAGGATCTGGTATACGGAGATACACATGTACAACCGCACACTCACCAAACTCGAGAATAAACCTGAAGTACGCCTCCCAAGTACAATGATTTGGCCTAGCCAGAATAGATAAATGAGAGCGACAGGCACACGTACAAACACACACACACACACACACTGGAGGCGCGAGCAAAATAGAGGAGGACAAGTAAGCAGTCATAGTTAAAGACAAGCAAAAAACAAACCACAAGTTGGTGCTGAAACGGACACCAAAAGAGTAGAAAAGAGGCACCTAAGAGGGCGTAAACACACACACGCACACACACAACGACACACATCGGTGAAGTCTAGTAGAGGTCTACATGTGTGCACGACTGTCAGGTATGCATTGTTGTGTGCTCGTCTACACATGAACGAGAACTCGTGTCACAGTCAACGAGCGAGAGTTTCTAATAATGAAAAAGAGCCTCACTGTCTGTTTGCATTACTGGGTGAGATCCGCTGTATAGCCTGGACCGCTCAACTGTGACAGGGCTTCGGAGAGCAAAAGAAACAAGAGAAAGGTGCGTAACGTGCAACAACCAACACAGCCGTTTCCAACCCATCAGCGGCCATCACACAAAACACGCAGGGGGGAAAGCGTGAGCATAATAAGAGGCGCTGCGGCGAAGCGCTCAGGCAGCGAGGCAAGCTCAGATGAGCTCCTTCATATGTGCAGCTTTTCTTCCTCCCTTCCCTTCTCATTGGCTAGCATACACCCAAATTGAGCTCTTCTCGATGCGTTTATCATAGAAAAAAAACTCAGTCCCTTCGTCACCGGAAACACCAACACGTGTACGCGTGTGTGTCGCACTGCCTGTCTGCACGTGTGGATAGAACAACGGTGCGACGTGAGCACGTACTGGTCTGTGAATCAAAAAAGAGGGGGAGGGCGAACAAAAATTGAGGCATTTCTCCTCACCTTGTCACCTCCCCATCTACCGTTTGAGGGATTTCGTGCAGCACCAATTTGACGTGAAAACGAGTACTGTTTTCATAATTTATCCCTCCTTGTAGTCCAAGCCCCGTTTCGTCGCTCAGCCACCGACGTGAACCTCTCCCTTCTGTTTCTCAACCCCTCATTCTCCGTCACTCGCTCGCATCTTTTCGTCACCATGAAGACTGTTGCTCCCTCCGCCACGTCTGGGAGTTAGCGGGGCGGTGAAAGAAGACAAAGAGGGAGAGACAGAGAGACACCGCGCCCACTGGCGAGTCAGCACACCCGTCTCCGTCAACGCAACCTCTGGGAGGTGTGTGCGGCCGGGCCGCTTACACCGGGGCCATACCGACAGGGAGGCGGAGGGTGTTTCTTACACAAGAGCACTGATGCGCGTACTCGCGGTGCCTGCACACGCACGAGAGTGCAGAACCACCCGTCCGCCCAGCCCCCCGGCGCACTGGTGGGCGGCATGAAGGGGGTCGGAGGGGCCCAACCTACTCTGAGAGCACAGTCAGTGGAAAACAACGAGAGAGAGTAAGGGGGCCCTAGGGGCATTGGGGAGCGCTCGTCACGAAGCTGGAAGCTCGAGGCAACGCTCGCACATACAGACCTCCCCTCCAGCAGAACAAGAGAAAGCGCAACAGACCCCTCACCCAGCGGCGCCGTTATGTCTCGAGAGATCCGCACCCCGACAACGAAAGAGAGCACGCGGCGTAATGAACGGAGAGCAGGTTCCGCCAGGGTCCCCGCCGTGCCTCCCTGGCCGCATTGGGGAGGAGGAAGGGGGGCGAGCAAAAAGTCCCGGAGGCGAAGGCGAGCCAGAGTTCGCCGTCGGCATTCACCGGCAACGGCAAGCCTTCACCCATTGTTTGACTATAAAGAGTGGGCCCTAGTCACAGAACTACGGGCAGGGGAAGAAAGAAAGATGCGGAGGGGCATAATCGGGGTGAGAGGAGAGAAAGTAGAAGGACGAGTCTGCAGATAAGGGAGAAAAAGATGAGGACAACTGAAAGTTATATTTAAAGGGGTAGTGCGTGAAAAATAAAAAGATGATTAGAGGTGATGGTTGAGCCACAGAGGGTGTACAGATAGCGGAGCCGCCCCACCCGTTTCCTGTGGCAAAAACCCACACTCAACCGAGCTGCGAAAACACAGTGAAACTAGAACCAGCCAGCAAGCCTGAGAGAAAGAGAGCACAATCCGTGCTTGCTTTTAGCAGTGGGCCAGTGGACGAGTGTTCAGGGAGTAGGCACGTGTATTCGGGGCTTTGTGTGAGTAATTCATCTGTGTGTAAGGGGGAGGACTAGCAGGGAGGAAAGCAAAGAAAAAAAAGGAACAGAACGACCGACAAAAGCAAGCGTGCAAAAAATGGGTGTTTTAGCGTCGCAGCCGTCGCTCGTCACTGTTATCGTTGCCGCTCGTCGCACCGGCATCGCGCACAGCTCCGCGAAGGCGATGGCACAGTGACCGCCACACCGGCACAAACCTCTTGTCCATGTCGTCCACGTTGATCACCGTCAGCCTATCGCACAATTCCTCCTCATTGTGCCGGAGCGCCTTCATGCCGAGCAAACGACGGCTGCGATAGATTTCGTTGATGAACTTCACATCGCCTGTAAGACACACCGTCTCTATTCCCTGTAGCGCTTGCAGCACGCGATACATGACATGATCAGCCGCTTGCGCTTGGCCACCACACGGTGTGAAAAAGACCTTTTGTTTCTCCACCAAGATCTCCCAGATGGAGCGCTTGGT
>NC_009324.2:643993-692463 GCF_000002845.2 Leishmania braziliensis MHOM/BR/75/M2904
AGCGATGTGCGTCAACGAGTCTATGAATGAGTACTGTATACCTGTGGTATGCACGCGTCGCTATGAGACTACAGAGCTGTGGAGAGTACATGAACGAGGGGAAGTAGAGGGGGGGTGTTGTCGCTGAGATCAGCCTCACCTTCGTTCTTTCTCACCAGCAGCCGCTCTGGTAGGCTAGTCTATGCGAAAGGGAGAGGGGGAAGGGGGGGGGGGGTAATGGAGGACTGCAGGCATATGCGCATGTGTGTGCGTTTTTTGTATGTGGATGCGTCTGCGTGCGGCAGTTTGCTTTGCTTAAAGATGCACGTGTACTTTCAAACGAGAGCGAGAGGCACAGGATGAGGAAGGAGGACGTTGAAGGCAACAGGGGTGTTGGTCGACGCGGCGTCGAGTGCCCCTGCGTTTTCTTTGTGCAGTTTATCTGCGTTTCCTTGTAGTCCAAGCACCGTTTCGTCGCTCAGCCACCGACGTGAACCTCTCCCTTCTGTTTCTCAACCCCTCATTCTCCGTCACTCGCTCGCATCTTTTCGTCACCATGAAGACTGTTGCTCCCTCCGCCACGTCTGGGAGTTAGCGGGGCGGTGAAAGAAGACAAAGAGGGAGAGACAGAGAGACACCGCGCCCACTGGCGAGTCAGCACACCCGTCTCCGTCAACGCAACCTCTGGGAGGTGTGTGCGGCCGGGCCGCTTACACCGGGGCCATACCGACAGGGAGGCGGAGGGTGTTTCTTACACAAGAGCACTGATGCGCGTACTCGCGGTGCCTGCACACGCACGAGAGTGCAGAACCGCCCGTCCGCCCAGCCTCCCGGCGCACTGGTGGGCGACATGAAGGGGGTCGGAGGGGCCCAACCTACTCTGAGAGCACAGTCAGTGGAAAACAACGAGAGAGAGAGGGGGCCCTAGGGGCACTGGGGAGCGCTCGTCACGAAGCTGGAAGCTCGAGGCAACGCTCGCACATACAGACCTCCCCTCCAGCAGAACAAGAGAAAGCGCAACAGACCCCTCACCCAGCGGCGCCGTTATGTCTCGAGAGATCCGCACCCCGACAACGAAAGAGAGCACGCGGCGTAATGAACGGAGAGCAGGTTCCGCCAGGGTCCCCGCCGTGCCTCCCTGGCCGCATTGGGGAGGAGGGAGGGGGGCGAGCAAAAAGTCCCGGAGGCGAAGGCGAGCCAGAGTTCGCCGTCGGCATTCACCGGCAACGACACGCCTTCACCCATTGTTTGACTATAAAGAGTGGGCCCTAGTCACAGAACTACGGGCAGGGGAAGAAAGAAAGATGCGGAGGGGCATAATCGGGGTGAGGGGAGAGAAAGTAGAAGGACGAGTCTGCAGATAAGGGAGAAAAAGATGAGGACATCTGAAAGTTATATTTAAAGGGGTAGTGCGTGAAAAATAAAAAGATGATTAGAGGTGATGGTTGAGCCACAGAGGGTGTACAGATAGCGGAGCCGCCCCACCCGTTTCCTGTGGCAAAAACCCCCACTCAACCGAGCTTCGAAAACACAGTGAAACTAGAACCAGCCAGCAAGCCTGAGAGAAAGAGAGCACAATCCGTGCTTGCTTTTAGCAGTGGGCCAGTGGACGAGTGTTCAGGGAGTAGGCACGTGTATTCGGGCCTTTGTGTGAGTAATTCATCTGTGTGTAAGGGGGAAGACTAGCAGGGAGGAAAGCAAAGAAAAAAAAAGGAACAGAACGACCGACAAAAGCAAGCGTGCAAAAAATGGGTGTTTTAGCGTCGCAGCCGTCGCTCGTCACTGTTATCGTTGCCGCTCGTCGCACCGGCATCGCGCACAGCTCCGCGAAGGCGATGGCACAGTGACCGCCACACCGGCACAAACCTCTTGTCCATGTCGTCCACGTTGATCACCGTCAGCCTATCGCACAATTCCTCCTCATTGTGCCGGAGCGCCTTCATGCCGAGCAAACGACGGCTGCGATAGATTTCGTTGATGAACTTCACATCGCCTGTAAGACACACCGTCTCTATTCCCTGTAGCGCTTGCAGCACGCGATACATGACATGATCAGCCGCTTGCGCTTGGCCACCACACGGTGTGAAAAAGACCTGTTGTTTCTCCACCAAGATCTCCCAGATGGAGCGCTTGGTGGTGCCGGCAGCATTTACCGACACCACGCGATTCGGCAGCGGCTCACAGACGGTCTGCGCACTCGGCCACGCATGGTGATGTCGTGTGAAACACGAGCCGAAGAAACACCACACGAGCGCGTGATCGAGCACTTTGACGTCGGCGTACGGCGGGATGGACTTGAACTGATTGAAACCAAAGTTGTCAAGGTCCACGAGGACGATGACGGGGAATATATTCCGCTGCGCACACATCTCCGAATACCGCGAGAGCACACGAAGCGTCTCACAGTGAATGCAGTGGCAGCACTTTGACATCCAAGCGTCACCACTGATGAAGTGAGCGTCGTGAAGTGCATCCTTGTCGTCGCACGCGCCGGCCACAATGCTGAAACCCTCCTCTCCTGGATGATGGAATCGCACGACTGCCTTGCCGCCGTCTCGCAAGTCAGCTGCGTCCTTGGTCGTCAAGCGAGCATTCTCGCACGGTGCAACAACGACATCGACGTTCTCGAAGGCAACCTCCTTAAACATGGCTGCAATGTGCCCAAGGAAAACGGCAAAAAAAAATCAACCGAGAAACCAACAATAAGAGCTCACGTGCAGGAAGAAGGATCGCACGGAGGGCAAAGAGAACACAAGGAAAAAAGGGGGGTGTACTGCCGGTCTCAAAGTGAATTAAGCTGCTAGTTTTCCAGGCTCTCTCTCGCGTCTCGTAAATTTCGCGTGCAGGTTGATATCGGCACCGCATCACCTCTGCAACGTCAGCAAAATAGATGGTGTGCGTCCGTGAGGGAATAAAGCAGCTCCGCAAGCGGGACTTCGGCGTGTTTCTCTATCTAAGGGAGTGCAGAAAGAGCTACAACAAGCACCTAATGCAAGGAAACACACACACGGCTGCTACAACGCAGGAGAGCTGAAATACCAACTGTAGTGTCAGGCGAAAATGACAAGGACGCCGTTCTTTCCGAAGAGTTTCCTACACTGGTCCTTAGCACACAGAGAACTGCTAGGTTAGGACGGCGAAGATGCGCGACACCAATGGCGGGAGGAACAACACGGCTTGGCAAAGGGGAATAACTAGCAAGAGAGAGAGAGACAGCGAGTGGAAAGGGATGACGACCGAAGAGAGGGGAACGCTCCACCGCTGCTAAAGAGGAGACTAATTTGATAGGGGGCCGATAAGCGAGTAGGTGCTTGGGAGGGGATCGCACTACGCGGCGGCAGTAAAAGGCCGGTAGACGCAAAATAGTATGCAATGGAGGCGGCCACCAGAGAATAGGAACCGCCACCTATAACGTAGCGGGGATCAGTTCAGGGCAATGTAGCGCGCGAGAACGACAGCGTATGCGTGTCAGTGTTGATTGACACGAAAGAAGCAGAGGAAATAGAGAAAGGCGGGTGCGAGGAGGATGGATACGGCAAAGCAGGGCGATCCGAGTGCGTAAGTTGAATCGTGGATACGGGGAGTGATAGCCACGCAAATAAAGAAAAGAAAAACGCAGCGGCATTGCTCGTCTAGCAGCAAGGTCAGCCAATGATGGAGAGACAAAAGAGAGCACGTGCTTCAGAGAGAGTCTGTGAGACTGCCTGGGAGTGACACTGCATAATCACACACATGCGCGCACTTGTGTATTTGCGGACACCGTCGTAGACTTCAAAATCGTCCGTCTTGCTCTTTATTTTCCGGACGGTGGAGATCAGGCAGCAGTCTTCAAGCGACGATAGGCAGAAGAATCATACGTTAACGCGTGCACAGACACACACACGAAGGATACACATGGTCTGCCATGCACCACAACCCCCACATCAGCTGACCTAACAGGCGCGCACCCACCTCTGTCGTCTGCGGACCTAGGGAGGAAGCCTCCTCACTCCGCTCGTGCCCTCTTCAGCGGGTTCTCTTGCGGCTCTTTCTCCCTGGATCCTACTGTGTCGATGACGAATGACGCGTGATCGTCGCCACTGTCGACCCTGCTCATGCCTGTGGTCGTCTCTTTCCGAAGGGCTTTCGCAACAGTGCGGCGCTCCCAACACAACTCGTCGAGCCCACCACACGCCGCTGCTTGACGCGACGTACGTCCTCGCGCCGTTGTCGGAGCAGCGTAGCCCAAAAATGGAGGAGGGTAAACCGCACGAGGTAATTCCCCGCTCGAGTGCGGCTCAGGCGCACAAACCGGGATCGAAACCAACCTCGCCCACTCGTCCCACAGGGCGCTGGGGTCACCACCCATGGCAACCGTCGCGCCAAGACCCCTCCTCAACCACAGCACAGCCCTCCGATAGAGGTCTGCCTGCGCCTCGGTCACGTGGAATGCGGCGGCGGCAACTTCGCAACGCAAACTAGCAGAAATTCGATGAACGCAACGTCCGACAATCCCAACAACAGGAAGCCCCAGGTCTCTCTGCTCGTAGCACGTACGACCGCTGGGCCCTCCTTCAGACCCTCCGCGGACGTCGCACATGTCCAGCGCAGCTTCCACAAGTTTCTGCAGCCGCTCTGTTGATTGCTCCGGACACTGTAGCATCGTCATGGTGTCGTAAAGAATCAACTTCAGCTCCGCCTCTACCAGCAGCGCACGTTGCTGCACGAGCGCCTCGCAGTGTCCTTGTGCCTCCTCCCACTGCGCTGTCGCGTCAAACAAATCACTCAGAAGCGCGCGGCAGAACGTCTCTACACCAATTTCCTTCATCCACGAGTGTGTAGCCGCAGCAGCCGTCCTCAATCGCGCCTCACGCTTTTCCGTCTTGGTGAAGGCAGAAGAAGACACGTGGTAGAGCTGCGCACAGTGTACCACCGAGTAGAAAATAGCGCGCAGTTTATCGACACTGATCGCAATCCCATTCAAGTAGCCCAGCTGCGCCTCAACATGCGTACACACCGCCGGGTCCTGCAAAGCTGGCTGCTCCGTCATCAAAGCCCACGTGAGACACACGGCATGACGATCGAGCAGAAACATCCACAAGTCCGCATCGTCTTGGGCAGTAAACATGTCCGTCACGGACCACCGGTGATGGGAGCTGATGTACGTTGCAAACCACTGGTGCAGCAGATGAAGATAAAAGTAGGTCTGTGAACCGTTCAGGCCGCGGCACGGCCCGAGAGGTTCGGGCGTGTCGCCCTTCTCCTCCAGAAGCCCCTGCATAAGAAGTCCCAGCGCAGGAAGGAACCCCTGTCCTTCCGGAAGCTTTCTCAGAGTGTTTAGCAGGTCTTCCTCCAACTCCTTTAGTTGAGTATCCCGAGGAGGCGGTGATGCTTCTCGCATTCCATCAGCAACTGTGGAGCCAGTCTTTGCGATGAAACGTGTCTTGTAGGCGTGCAGGGCAGCCGCAGTGCGCATCCAGGAGGAGCACTGCGCCGCCTGCCCAACAGCGAGGATGCCCTTGACTTTGTGCTCATTAACTTCGCTCTCTTCGTACTCACGGAGCAGGTCAGGCAGTGCCACAGACGGCACCTGCAAGTCTCGTTTGAATGATCGCCGCACGAGTGTCTCGACAAAAGGCTCGGCAGGTTCGCCGAGAGCCGGCAGAACCCTTTCGCTGAGCCACAGCCGCTCCACCCTCCCAATCAGCGCGTAATCAGCGAACAAGTGGGCTGATTCAGCAGAGAGACGCGCAAACGCCTGCAGAGGCTTCGCCAGTGCCGCCTCCTGCTCCACAAAAAGTGGTGCAGTATCAGTGGTCGCCATGATTGGAAGCATCGATGCTGCGCTATCGGCGTAATCCAGCGCTGCGGCGAGTCCAGCCTTTGCCGCGCCACAGCTGCCCCAGCAGAGTCGCCGATACAGCTGCCAATAGGAGGCGACAAGCTCTGCCTGCACCCTTTGCACTTGCGGAGAACTGGGGTCAGAGAGCGCAGCCGAGCCGGAACTCAACGTGGATTGCTCCACCTGCCAGCTCAGTCCAGCAAGCCACTGCTCCCAGCGAGCCGGTGACAGAGGTACACACCGCGCACTCGCCTGGTACACAGCATGGTAGTGCCGCAACCCCTGTGTACGGCCAACGTCAGAAAGATGCTTTTGCACCCTCTGTGCCTGCCAGAGGCACTCCAAGGCGTCCAGTGTTGCGTAAACCGACGGAATGGATAGAGTTTGTGTACCCTTCTTGACGTACTCACTGCCACACGCGAGCAGCGCTGCGATCTCTGCAGAGGCGCAGGCGCCTCGCAAGGCAGTCATTTTCGCGCGCCGTATGCCCGTGTGTAGGCATCAAGCGCTGAGTTGTTCCACCTTCTCGAGGGTAAGGAGAGTGCTGCCACCTGTAACAACGTTACTTGTTTAGGTCACCGAGCTGAGTCTCTTAAGGGGAGGGGAGGGACGATGGGATGCAACGGTCGTTGCAAGGTGGGGGAGAAAGCAAAGGAATGGGACGACAAGAAGGGGCGGAAGTAGGCCTGATACAGACAGAGAAAGGAGGAGGTCAAAGAGGACTGGGAAGCGTAGAAAATCCAGAGCCAGACTTAGAGGTGAAGCATCGCGCTTGCTTGATGGAAGTCAGCGAAAGGACATGGTGCAACCTGCATGATCAAGTACGGTTCTGGAGACAGCATACTTCCTCTTCCGGTACTGCACATTCTTCCACGACGCCGACAAGAACCATCTACAACCAAATGTACTCCATCTTGGCCTTCAGACTCCAAAAAGAGCGTGGTGGCTCGCAACTGGTGAAGGAGCACTCGCACAACCTTTTCTTTTCACTCTCCTTGGCGCGCACCTTAGACACCCTCTCTATCCTCTTCCGACATGAGCGCGGTAAATGATCGCACATTACATAGCCGAGCAGCAGTGATGAAAGGGCGCCAACACGCACGCGCCTACTGCCCCGCAACACCATACACACGCGTCCACGCGTTGAAGAGCGACCCCTTTCTTCCGCGTGACGACGACACGTTGCTCAACCGCACAACCATCGAAACCACAACAGGAGGGGGGAACCCCCCGAAGAAAAAGGCGACGGGTGCCCACCCACAGAGGCGAAAAAATCTAAAAAAAAAGGGGACACAGAAGTCACGAAATCCCAAGAGAAAATCGCGCCGAAACACGAGAGAGGGAAAGGGAGGGAGGGGGAGAGGGGGGCAGCAGGGACAACAAGAGTTGAAAAAGCACGTGAGTACGCCCCTCCCTCTCCACACATACACACACAGGCCTCGGCGTGGCGAAGGGGGATCCGACAGAGGAATAAACAGCAACTCGCACTTGAGCACAGATGCACTACATCTTTAAACACAAAGTCCCCTCGCGAGGAAATGAAGACTCCCATGGTTTCCCCCTCCCCTTGACCGGCAATGATGGGAAAGATGTGCAGACAACGAGATGATAAGATGGGCTAAATAGAGAGAATAGTGGGTCTCCAAAAAGGGTGGACATCGAAGGGGAATGAGCTCTTTACACCACAAGACATGCTTGCCGGAGCGAATCTGGAAAAGTAGAATAGTAAAGAAAATAACGCGCCAAGATGGACATGCTGCTCATCTGTCCACGAGAGAATTGAGGAAAAAAGGAGAGAAGAGAGGAGGCGTGCGCGTGGAGAGCTCCAGTGTCAGAGGTCTGGAAGAGGAAGAGCCAGGGCAGGAGGGTATAGACCATCTTTTCGGAATGACGTTCAGGGAACGAAAGGAACTGAAATACAATCATCGCCTCGCCAACAAAAAGCCAGAGTCTGTCGAACCAGTGGTACGTATGAGTGGGGTGGAGCAGTGCAGCCATCATCACGCATTCATACCGAGACGAGCGAGCACGCGCGGAAGCTACCCAGATAAGAGGGAAAGGAAAAGGGAGCATGTGCAGCCAAGCGGACACCGCACCCTGCCACACTAGTAGCAGCTAGACGAACAGGCGTGACGAGAACCGAATAAGGCGCATGTGCTATGTGTGTGTGTATGTGTGCGTGTGTCAGTACCACTGTGCATGTGGTTTGCTCCCTAGTCAGGCAGGACACGGAAGCGCAAGAGAAAGCGTATGAGATAATACGAATGATCTCACCGCTGCCCTTCTTTCAATCTGGCATGTAGTGATTGAGCCGATACAGCATGAAGAAGAAGGGTGGACGAGATGAAACTGTTGTAAAGCAGGAAGGCAAACACTTCAGTAACATCGAATGAAACCTACACTTATGGGGAGTGCACAGACACTTACCCACTTTGGCTCCGTCTCTGCCTGCGGCAACAGCAAAGCAGTTGTTGACCCTCCACCCATTTTGACCATGTAACCGATATACCCGCCCTCCTGAAAAGGGCACAACTCGGTGCGTGGTATGACAGGGGGTTCAGTGCCCCCACTCTGCGTGGGAGAGGCCAAGCAGTCCCCACACCTTCTCCCTGCCACTATGGAATCACCGCTGGTGCGGACCGCGTCAAGTGCCTACTACCGAAAGCAGTCAGAGCGATGCATCGCTGCTGGTGTCAGCGCCCGGGTCGTGGACGGCGTGGCGCCAGAGCGACCTGCGACAGCGAAAGGGCTTGTGCCGTCCATGTGATGGGCAGGGTGTGCCAGCGTGACTCGAACGCACCTCACCCGGCCCCGCGCACCCCACTGGTGTGGGGAGCCTGAGTGTGTCGCCCTGTGGGGGATGGGGGGGGGGGGGGGGGGACGCATCGCATGGCGACAGGCAGGATGGAGGGCGGCTGTGCGGCGGCCTGTGGAGGGGATGGGCAGCCACTGCTTGAGCCTGAGGCCGTGCTGCGAGGACTGAGTCGGCGCACGGCTGTAGCATTCATACCCACTGCTGCTTTGCGCGACACGATGAGTCTGCTGGTGGACTGCAGAGAGAGGGAAGTTTTGACTCATGTTATATGGCAGAATCGACACGCTAAAGGAAAAAAAACCCTCGTCACTCTCCCGTTCGATGTCCTACATGACCGTTGCGCAGTGTTCGAGGTTCAGATATCGGGAAGGGGTTGTAGACGAACGACGAAGAAGGACTGCAGTTGATCCGGATGCCAGGACATCGTCAAGGCGCATCTATAACACTATGCGTGCGTGTGTGGCTTTACGTCTATGCTTTGTGGTAAAGGATGAGGTTGAAGATGTCGCCGTCTATGTTGTGCACGGGTGCCAATGGAACTCCCGGCATTTTACGTCCAGAAGTGCACACACACACGCGCGTACAAGCGGACCGCAGCTAGCAAAACGCTTGTGAAATCAGAGAGAGCGCTGCGCACAAAGGCACAAGAAAAAACAATGCGAGTTCATCACCAGTTAATTTGTGCTATGTGCGAATGCGCTTCACTCCCCGGGCATCAGTAGAATCTGGAGACTGAACCCACGTGATGCTCTTCTCGTCGCTGCTAGCGGCACCTCTCAGCGCTTGCACGCCATCTTGGTGAAGAAGTCGGACAGTCTCGTCTGTGTCTTTGTGGACTGCGTAGCCACCGAAGTGGGTGTGCTCTTGAACACAGTCTGCTCGCAAGTTAGAGCAAAAGGAGTCGAAGGACTGCGCGCCGGCGGCGAGGCAGAGAGTGAGTTGCATTGATGGTTGGGTGAAGTACAGATGACCGCCTGCCAGGACCGTTCTTCGGGGGTTATCAGCGTAGTTTCCAACGAGGTGCTGGAAGGTTTCTCTTTTGGTGGCAATGGAGAAGAAAGTGAGCGAGCAGCAGAGACCGTCTTCGGCTGTGTGTAGTTGCCGTCCGTGCTGTAATCAAAGACCTGCGCTGATGCTGTCTTCTGTGCCACCGGTGTTCGCAAAACCGCAGCCCCAAAGGCACTCTCTGCTGAGCGCTTGAGGCTAACGGCGCCGCCGTCGAGCGCAAGCACGCCTTTAGACTTACCAAACGACAGCGCCTCCATCTTATGCATGCCATCACCGCCCCTTAGAGGCACCGTAACCGGCACATCGGGAGAAACACGTGAGTGCTCACGATGTGGAGTCGCTACCACCGTCGATGGAGTGCTCGTTTCGGCACTGCTCGATGATGCAGTGGCACGCGGCTGCATGGAATCGCCCACCTCTCGCTTGTCGTCCAAGACCAGACATGGATGCGGCTGAGCCGTTGCTGCCTGCTGAGCAGGCTGTTGAGGGGCCTTCTTTGTCACTACAAACACCTCACCATCGTCAAGCAAAAGTGCCATGACCGCCAGAGAGTGGAGGGAAGGAAGAGGAGAAACTGCTGCCGATGTGTGAGTGGAGGGCGTTGGCGTAATCCGCGATACACAAGACGGCGTTTCACCCGAGCAAAGTTGCGTGTGAGGCGTCAGCACAAAAAAGAAAAATCCCCAACGAATCAAAAACAAAGAAACGACAGAGACGATAGGCGCGCTGCAGCGTTGACGGAATGGAAACACACAGGCAGGGGGGCCCTGCCAGAGATGAAGGAATGAAGGAGGGAGTAGGAGAAATCCGATAGTGAGAGGGCAAAAAGAGCTCACTATGTAGATGAGAACGTTGATGTACACAACGGGCGTCCGTGGAAAAGCACGCCTCACCCATCGACACAAGAGGCGCAGAAGCAGGACTGTGATCCCGTACATGACGCAGGTCTCCTCATGAGCATCGTTCTTCAGGTCCGTGGGCAGCCTCTTTCAGCGTCGTCCGTCAGCAGCACCTCTGCGTACGACAGCCATCCGTCGATGAGGCTCTGTGTGTGCTTTCTGATAGCCGCTGGGGGTACTAAAGCGATGGAAGAGAAGAAAATACAACGACAGAAGGCAAAAAGGGGGGAACCGCGTGACTCCCGGTGGTAACCACCGCACGAGAGCCTTCTTGGGTCGCGTCAATCTAGGAAAGACATAGGGGAGCGATACGATCCACGCTGTGATGGGTCTGCCGGCAACCATACTATGATACAGAGAGTGAAGAGCATCTAAGAGAAGACCAGACGAAGGAGCAAAAAACTGAGCGGAAAGACAGCACAGGAAGACAGAGTCGGAGAAGCAGCCGAGAGAAGCGCATACAGACGCACAACGCTACTGCTCAACCGAGGCATACAGGCACACCAGCAACTCACCACGTTACAGCAAAGCCTCAGCTGACCTCTCTCTCTCCTCCCACCCACCCACCCACCCCTCTCTCTCACTCTCAGGCCGCGCACTTAGCGAAACCCGGAAAGGAGGTACCCCGACGGTGATTAGGGCGCACCAGCTGAGGCGCTAGTAGGGGGTAAACCCTGTGAACTCCGGTGGGGTGCTAAACAAGAAGCTCTCTTTGTTCGCCTTGCGCACATCCGAGTCAATGGCACCGGTGGAGGCACCACCCGTGGCACCACTGCCCGCCGCTTCCACACCACCACCGTCTTTCATGCTTTGCGTTTGCTGCGTCGACGGCGTCGACTGTAAAGCGACTGCGAGTGCCTGACGACGGGCATCTATAGCCTGCTGCTGGGCAAGCTGCTTGCCTGTCTCGACGAGAGATGCTGTCCACTTCCCATCCACTTCAGGAGACGTCAGCCCCTCAACATTCCCTGGGGTGACGCCTTCTACGAGATTCCCCTTGTGGTCCGCGGCGCGCTGGAAATCAAACCCAGATGTTAATCGCAGCGGGTCTACTCTAACGGTGTACTGCCTCTTCGCGTTCTTGTTGAGCCTCGTCACCACGCGGTGGATCTCTCCCGTGTAGAGCGCGAGGAATTCATCCGACCTGTCCGGCTGCAGTGCCAGCTCCGACAGCTCCGCCGCCACAAAGTACTTGGTTTGCAATGCGTGGTTGATGCGACTGAGATGGTGGCGCAGCTGAGCCACTTCGCGCGGGAGGACACGAATCTCCTTAAAGGGATCAATGTCACTCCGATAGCCTGACATGATCCTCTGTTGCCTGCGGGATGCGCTCCACCAAACTAAGCTAGGTGGGGTTTTCCTGCTCTTAGCTCGCACGTAAAGAATGCTAAAACAGTGCGAGAGTCAGAGAAAACTAAGTGACCTCAGCGCTCTCTTAGTGATCCTCGAATCCGTTGAGATCGACAGCAGGAGCATATGTGGCTGCGACGAGAACGAAACGAACGAAGAACAGAGGAAAAGGAGTGAGTAAAAATCGGTGTACATTTTTTTTTTATATCTCGAGAAGCGCCACGTCTGAATGGAGCCAGCTGGTGCCACTCCACAAGCGGGTCGAGCTCTACATAGTCCCTGAGATGGGCAGGAAAGGAGGCATCAACGCAGGCTCAGGTACAAGCAGAGGTAATCACTCCTCTCTTCCCCAGCTATCAAAGCGTTCGATTCGTATGAAGCTCTTCTACGCCGGGGAGCAAACCTCACTCACATGTCGCGAGCATCTCCTTCCGTGTTGGTGCGTGTTCCCTCGTGCGCTCTTGCCTCTCTGTCTTCGGGTGCTGTTAATGCTCGTCCTCCTCTCTCTCTCTCTCTCTCTCTCGACGAGGAAGAATACCACCGGGGTGAAACGAGCATCGAGCAACTGTACGATTCACACTTTGTTTGTTTTGTTTGGCAATTGTCCTTCTTGTCCTCAAAGCGCAAAGGAAAGAGGAAAGAAACAAATAACATCACGACTTGCAAGGAAGACTTGGAGGCAGCAGTCCAGAGTCAACCACCACCACACGCACCTCACACCCCATCAAGAGGGGGGAGCGGCAGACACACCCAAACAACGAAAAAACAAAGAACGTGGGGCATTCACCTTTGTTTCTGATCTATCCGCAGCGCCTCTCATCTCCTCTCTTTCCCTGTCCGAGTACGACAAGTAAGCGGCAAAGAAGTGGGGTGGAAGGCAGGGCAGCATGCTCACCAGAAAAAAAAGGAAGAAGGAACAACGAGAGAGCCAAGCAGGCCAAAGCTGCCGTACCAGGATGCATGCGACTCATGCCTGTCACCTGTGTGTGTGTGGGTGTGGGTGAGTGTATTTTAGTGCAGGGCCATCTCCCTACTGGTGCCATTACTTGGATCCGACGCCGCAGTCTGGGACGGACTCACCGTTTCCAGCGCGCGTGCACTCCCCCCCCCCCCCCACTATCGACTACTTCACAAGGTTTTGCTCCCCCCCCCACGCTACTTTGATTGAAGTGTAAGGAGTCTCCTTGTCTTCGCAGCACTTGTCCCAGCGAACCACCTAGCCAGGGGACCTTCTCTGGAAGAAGAGAAAATAAGATGTAGTGGGGGGCGAGAGAGAGAGAGCGAACGCCCAGGAGCGCTGCCTCATAGAGAGGCACGCATGCGCACGGCAACACAGGTGCACACAACATCACGCTGTTGAAAAGGGGTGGGAAGGGACAAGGGATTGAGGAAAGTGGAGCAACATGATGAGGAGATACAGGTGCGTGATGGTCAACAGAAGAAGGGAAAGGAGCAGCTTGTACAAAGCTGAAACAGAATGTAAAAAGGCACAGGTAAATCCAAATTCAGATCTGGATCTATACGTGGCAGTGTCTGTGTGCGGGGCACCGTCGCGCGCGGGGAAGGGGGTACGTTCCTTGAAACGTATGCGTCATGAAGCGCTGCTGAACCAGAAGCAGCGCCTGGTGCTTGTTGAGCACACGTGTTGGCACATTCCGCATATACCTTCAGTAAAAGAGAAGACCCGGGAGTATGGACGTCTCGAGAGGAGAGTAGGTGGAGTTTATACACGACACGCTTGCTGCGCAGAGCGACTACAAAAAAAAGCCCTCCACTCCTGCTCTGCATCCTCATCCTTTAACTCGCTCCCTCTCTTGCTCCGCTACGATCCGTGGCTACGTTACTGCATGTCGCTCTTGCGCTCAAAGATGTACACCAGGCGGCCGTTCTTGTAGGTGTAGCAGAACCGCTCGCCACCTGGCGCGATGGCCACCGTGAGCACCTTGTTTGTGAACGGCTCCGGAATCGCCTCCTCTGCCAACCCCACCCCGCTGTCGTTCTCGTCGTTGATATGCGACGACAATTGAGAATGGTGCGTCGCCGAGAGGGTCTGTGACCACGCGTTGGCGAGCGAGACTTCCAGCTCCTGTACCGTCACCACGCCGCCAGAGGCAGCATCGTCAGGCTCGACAAATGGGTCGGCCCGGTAGTGGACGAGAGAGTTCGCTGTGGAGAGCGAGGAGTGCAGCGGCTGCCACACAGCGACAGCGCCGTCGTAGAGACCAGTCACCACCGTGCCAGAAATGTCGTCCACGGCGACGGGGAAGCGATCAAAGATTGAGTCGTTCTCGTACAAGGTATCGAGATACTTAGAGACGTAGTTCATCACGGGCATCATGGCGCACGCACGATCCGGCTTGCGCAAGTCCCAGAGTTTTAGGCTGAGGTAGTCGCGCGTGACGACGTGGTCGGGGCCCAAAAAAGAGGCGCCTGAGATGCTGCAGAGGATCTCGTCGTACGCCTGGCAGCTAAATGGGTTTTGCTGCGTCGTAAGCTGCGAAGAGATGGCGTACTTGCGATTCACACGCGATGGCGGGTCGCGCAGGTCGCCAATGTTGAGAATGCCGGAGCTGCGCGTCAGCAAGAAGAGCGAGCTGTGCGTTGGGTGAAATGACGCGGCTGTGACGAGTTCCTCTACCTCGTCAAGGGCCCCTGACGGTGGACGAAGGTCCGCGATGCACGTTGCCTTGGTCGTGTCCGTCGCCTCGAAGCTCCACCAGAACACCTGCAGGTCCTCGATGCTCATGAACGTCTCCCCATCAGCCGAGACACTCAGTGCTTGAATGCTATTCGTAACTGGGCCAAACTCCTTGATGGGCAGAATGGCCGGCTGCGGTGGCAGACGCGCAAAGTAGCGCGACCCAACAAAGGTCTTGCCGATTACCTCCTCCATGCCCACGAAGGCGTTGAAAGGACTGAAGCCCTCACGGCGCACATGAAATAGCTTGATCACTCGCTCGTTCGCGGTGAGGTAGCTGATCATGCTTGGCGAGCACCGCGGGCGCACAAAGGTCAGACACTTGACGTACGGCTCCACCGCCACGGAGGTAAGAGCATTAATTGACTTCACGAACGCCTTGTGCGAATGCCGCCGCAGCACCTCGCGACCACGCATGTCATGGGTAATGTTCTCCGTCGCTGCCGAGTCTAAGCTGCCACAGTTGTTCGGCGTTGCAGTGGTGGCGGTGCCGTCGTCGCTGCTGTGCCGCAACGAGCCACGCGTTTTGCCGCCGCCGTACATCTGCATGGTGAGCGATGCGCGACCTTCTTGCTGCTGTTGTTGCTGCATGAGTGACTTGCTGCGGCGAATCGAGGAGTTGTACGTGTCCGCGGTGCTCACCTCAAAGTACTCTATGTGGCCGCTGTAGTCGCCTAGGCAGAGGCCCAGAACTGGTGCGCCGCTCAGCGGATCCAACAGCGTTGCCATCGCGACCACACTCACAGACTGCAGCGCGCTGTCCTCACCGGCAGCCTGAAGTGGTATCCGGAAGGACTCGGTCAGCATCTCGCCCGACTCGTCCAGGGAGCCAATACTCGCGAAAGACGTAGCGAACGCGGCTTCGTCGAACCGAGGACTCGGACTGTTGCTGCTACCTCCGTTGCCGTTCGATGGGGTGCCCATCGCAGCAGCAGCGGCAGCGGCGGCAGCAGCGGATGAGTAGCTGGGGGACGAGTGATGACCAGAAGAGGACGTCCCGACCGCGCTGGCTGCGGTGTGAGCGCTGCTATCGCTCCCGTCGTCACGAGCAGCAGGCGAGGACGTCACTGTGAAGATCTCCGTAGTTGTGCGGGTGTTGTGGCTGCCGAGCCGAGGTTGCGGGGACGGCTCCTTCCGATCCCCCAACGACGCCATCGATTCACTGAGTGCCTTGCAATCTGCTACGGTGGCGTCGTCTTCCAGTTGGGCCTCATCTCCTGCATGGGGATCCTCAAGTGGGTAGTGCAGTTTCTGATAAAACTGAAAGGTCGTTGTCGCACCCCGCACTGTTCCATACAACCGCTGCTCGACGTTGCGTATGTGCTCACGCACGCTCTGTGGAACTCTACCACCAGCGTAGCCCCCGGCACCGTGTCTCTGTCTTCTTGCACCACTAACAACGCCGTCAGCGCGCATCGACCGCAGCGCGGTGCGACTTGTGTTCGATGCCGTCATCATCATGAGACTCTGTTTTGTCTTTGCAGGCGTGCGCTTACGTGACTGTATCACTGAATCATGGTAGACGCCCCGCTCCGGCATCTCGCTCTCTGGACGCGAGCTGCGAGCAGAGCGCTCTTCGCTCGGTTCGTATGCTGGGCCGCGTTCAGGCGCTTCACTGCCGGCACGCGAACCGCGGTAGGATGCGTAGGGGTCACGACGAGTGGCACTAGTGGGACTGGCTCCTATCCAGTCCCGCTGCGGGGCCTCACTACCAGCACGAGAGCTTCTGCAGGCAGACATTTGCGCGTCCTGGAAAGGACCGCTCAGATGAGACACTGGCCCCGGCTCCGAGCGTGCCTCACTGGAAGCGCGAGAACTACGTAGTGATTTGAGCTGCGCCTGCTCCCCCGTGGGCATCTCCGGCGACGGGGACAGCTTCGGATGAACCTTTTCCACTGCCTTCCGTGGCTCCATTGGCGGAGGGGGGGGGGCGGGGAAAAGGCGAAGAGAAACGAGCGGAGCTGCTCGTGCACGCTGCCCTAACAACGAGAGGGCAGTATTGGGGTGTGTCGGGGTGCCTATAAACGACTCTTGACACTGAACATGAGCAACAGATCTGAGAAGTCCGATGAATGGAGGTGAGGTATGAGGAATCTCAGAGCAAACAATGATGATCTGGGCGAAGAGAAACTAGTGAAAATGAGAACAACACTTCCCCACCCCATACAGAGACACACTCAGGAAAGACACGGAGAGCGAGAGAGAGAGAGAGAGGAGTATCCAAAAGGCAGTGCGCTAAGGCGGGAGAGGTGTAGGGAGTGAGGGGAGGAGATGAAGGAGGCACGCGTATCGTGTGTCCTCGTGACTGCGGATGTGAGGATCACGCGTAACTTGGTAGACGTGTGAACCTCTGAGTATGTGCGCTGATAGTCGCGTGTGCCAAAGTGATTCGAGACGGTGGTGGGTAGGGAAGGGAGGGGGTGTGATTCCCTCCACTGAGCTCGTCAGGTAGTTCAGAAATGGAGGCTGTATTGGCGGCGGGTGATGGTGTGATGCCATACAGACCCATACACAACTGAAAATAAAGAATGACGTCAGCGCGAGTCCGTGGCAGGGCATGTTGGGGAAATCAGACGAAAGGGAAAGTTTGCAAAAAGATGAGCAAGACGGGCCGAAAAAGAGGAAATGAGAGCAGCGTAGTAAGGAGCAACATCCTCACCCCGTCATTGTACGTAACTCCTCAGTCCTACACCTCAGGTGCTATCCACTCATCCGCATCCGGGGCACGCATGTGTAACAGTAACATCAGTCAGATGCCAATGTGAACGGGTTCTTGCTTCTCACTGAAGGAATGTCCGCCTCAACAGTACATCTCACGGAGGCCTAGCTGGGAAAAAGGCGTATATCGCTGTGAGTACGGAGGACGGCAACGCTGCATTTCAACAGGAGTCGCGGCGGCGGCGCGGGCCTTATTTAGTTTTTTTTTTTCATTCGTTTCATTCAGTCTGACCACTCCACCAAGAGAAAGCCAGAAAAGGTAGCCGCGAAGCCATAGAACCCCTATGCCTCTGCGGCACCGCGGTTCAGTCCTCGTCGTCTAGGACGAGGTGTTCTGCCCTCGAGCCGGGCCATCTGTCTATATCTGGCTTTCCTACTCCTTCCTCACCTCATTCCTCGCATACATGCTGCGCGATCACCACTGGACAGACTCGGCTGGACAACGTGCTGGGATCCAAGCGGGAGGCGTTGAGAGCCCTGCTCAGGTGCGGAAGCGGTGGCGTCTCTCAGAGGTACAAGGAGCAAAAAATCCAGGAAAAAACAACAACTACGCGAACAAGAAGGGGGAACATGCGACAAGGTGCAAGAGGGCCAGAGGTCGCCACTCACAGCGCACAAATAGAGGTCCACTCGGTAGAGAGACATACACTTGACCGGCATGTTTAAAGTTCATCATTCGCTTCAGTGCTGAAGCAATTTTGAATACGGTGGTCCCCTACCCGCTGGGCCACGTTCCTTCGTGACGGTGGCGATGATCCTAGTGAAGAGGACTACAACTACACCTCCACTCTATGGAGTGAGATGCTGGTGTGTCGGAAGGGGCCCAGAGAAGCAAGAGGTAACAGAGTAGAAAAGGGAGAGAGAGTGTCCACATAAGCGACTCTCCCCCTCTTCCGGATAGACGCCAGTAGACAGGAATACCAAGGCACGCACAAATCACCACGTGCGCTTGCTGACAACCCAGTCCACACTAAAGACCAACTAGCAGAAAAAAATGAGAAGATGACAGGGGTGCATGTAGGGCGCTGTGTGTGAGCGGCAGCCAGCGGAAGGACCCTCTCCTTTGTGCACTGCTGGAGTCCTTGTCAGTCATCAGCGTCTTCTCTTAGTGTAAGTCTTTGTCGTGCGTGCGCACTGCATCTTCTATGGGAAACACACGCTGACGCGCACCTTCACATGGGTACAAGCGGCAGGGTGTACAGACCAGGGAAGAAGGCGATATCCTTCGTGCCGTTCGTTGTGGCCCCCTCTACCTCGCCTTTGGGGGCGTAAACCGCTTTTCCTGTACCCCGTGGGAAGGGCTAACAGCGAATTAAAATTCAGTGTTCTGCTGCCGCAGCACACCGAAGCTTTTCGCCATTTTACCGATGTACGCCGGCTTCTTTGTGGTCTGCGGACGGAAGGAGCACACATCTTCCTCCGCCTGCCTGGCGTCTTCCTCTTGCCCTTTGCGCTTCGCCTCGAGCAACTGACGCTTCTCCTGGAGGTAGGCCTGGTACGGCTGGTAGTTGCGAGGGTTTAGCAGGGAACGAACGTGGGTGTTGCACTTCACGTTAAGCGTCGGCTGAAACGTCAGCCCCTCCACTTCCGCTGCCTCCGCGCGTTTCTTGGCGTTTTCGCGCCGTTGTGCTCTGCGCTGCTGCTCAGTGTAAAGCCGCTCAAAGAAGCTCTGCTGCTGTTCTGCCATGGTCTCTCTTTTGCCACTCGGGTGACGGCGCTCCATGTTCTTAGATGCACGCGCCGCTGGTGAGATGCTTGGTTGGAAGGTGCATGGATTCACATATGGCGAAGTATGCTGCTTCACAAACGACGACGTGAATGGAATGCGCTGCCGCTCTCGCCGTGCCACGATAGAAGACGTCTCCGGGCCCATGGACTCGTTCAGCAGCGACCTTGACACCATGTCCTGCACGAGCCGTGTGCTCGCTTCAGTTGTGCTGGGGGTGAAGGTGGGAGTCATCTTCTTCTCCAGTTCACGTACCGTGCGAGAACGGTTAAAATAGTACGCGTTCTGGCGTAAGAGGAATTCGTCAAAGAGGGCAACGCGGAAGCTCTCCTCGTTGGGCGCAGCTTCCGTGCCGTCTGCCGGTGACTGCGCCGTCCCATTGCGATGACCGCGGCCCACCACCACCTCTGCGCCACTTCTTTTGGCATGCCGCCCTTGCATTTCGGCTTTGCGGCGGGAGTTGTACTTTCGCTTTGCGTTCAGCTCCTCCAGCAACGCCACAGCCATTGGTGACTTGTACGACGTCTGCACAACGGCCACCGGTGCCGCCGCGCTCCCTGTCGTCCGTGACTCAGCGGGGCATGATGCTGCGGCAGCCGATAGCGGCACGGAGGACGCTGTAGCGGCTTCCTCCCAGTCCACCTCCAAGATTGTGCTCATAAAAGAGCTGAATGTGTCGCGTGTCCAGGACACGCCATTGTTGCGGGCATTGCGAGACGCACATCGAGACACACCACAGCGGCGTCGCAGTAGAATGAGCTCCTCTCGCGCGAGACGGCGGTACTCCATCTCCTGATCTATAATTTGCCGACGGGACGCCGTCGCCGACAGCTCTGCTGGATAAAGGCGCTCGTACACAGTCTGTAATGTTGCCTTAAGCGCGGAGGAGTCTAGAGACGGCTGCGGACAGTTGATTCGTGCAGATTTGGTGTGCGCTCCAGCAGACTCCGCTCCTGCGTCTTTCTCCTCTTCCTGCAGCGTTCTCTCCAACTCACGCTCCTGAGCAAGGCGTACCATGACTCGTGTACCCGGCGATAGAAGCGGGTGAAAGGTACACTCCGCCATCTCCTTGGCCCGCATCTCCTCTTTGACACGCTGCTGCCGCCACTCCGCCGCTCGCGTAAGCGTCGTATTTTCTTGTGAAGGTGTTGTGGCGTACGTATCCACCACCGACTGCTCCAAGCGCGATAGCCCCTCGTGGTCCGAGGAGCGCCACTTGCTCACTCGGGACGTGTCCCAGGAGTTCGGTGCACTCTGTGGGACCACAGACACCTCTGCATCCGGCCGCAGCCCTGATCCAGCAGTGCCGCCGTCGTTGGAATTGAGAACGATGCCAGAGTGTACACGCCCCTGGTCGAGTGGCGGTGCGTGGTTGAGTCGACTCGCGCGAGGACACGGAGGCAGGTGTTCAATTTCATTCGCAGTGGCCGCGGTGGTGACAGTGGCGTTCGCAGCCACGCGACCCCAAACGGGCGAGTCCGTCCAGGATGCCGAAGCGCTGGACGGAGCCGTTTGGGCGGTGCAAAAGTCCGCCGTGACGGCATCCACCGATGCCTCGTGCACCTTCTCCATGGCGCTTGGCCCGCCGCGCCGCTGTTGGGCGCGCGGCGGGGGTGTCGTCGTGGCCAAGCTACCAGGATGAGGTTGCGGCGCCGCCGTTGCTGGCGGCCTAGTGTCAAGTGTGCTGTACAGGTCTGCCAGGATCGATGACGCCTCATTCTTGATGGGACTGATACTACTCACATCAGTGCTCAGCGCAGGGCGGACAATGAAACGGCCGCCGCTCTCACCCGTTGTCATCGCCCGCGCTCCTGCTAAGTCTCCCGTCGGTTTCACCAGCGTCCGACTCCTTTCGCCTAACGAGGTGTGGCTCTCGCCCTCGTCGAGGCCACTATGTGTCGCCGGCGTCCTTTGTGGTTGTGCTGTTTGAGGAATGGCGGTAGTGCTGCTGACCCATGAGTCGCCCATAAGCTTGTCAAGTATACTTGCCGCTGTTGTCGCCTCGGCACGAGGAGGACTCCGCTTCCTTGATGACACTGATGTCTCGCCGGCAAGTGGAACCTTTGAAAGATCCTCAAAAGAGTCGGAGGGTTGCAAGGCGTGCCCACGATGGGCCACCGAATTTGACGTGGACTGTACTCTGTGTGCGTTTTCCCCCTCACGTTGAGCAAACGGGCTCGACACTCGATTCACAGGGGCACGAGAAGCGACGGCCGTCGATCGCTCATTGAATTTTGTGCGCAACTGGTCCAGCGCCGTTTTGCGTGTTGCAACCCAGTCGGCTGAGTCAGTGTGCCGTGGTGCTGCCGAAGAAGGAGCGGCAGCTGGCGTGAGAGCAAGCTTGGCATCTCTGGTGCTGAGGTCACCTCGCGAAATTGTCGGTTGCTTTCCCGCCCATCGTTCCTTCCCGTAAAAGACCTTCAACACACTCTCTGGGGTGTCAGACGAGGCGTCCTTAGTGATCTCCTCAGTGCCATGGCAAGTGCATCCCACCCCTCGAGCGTCCTCGTGTCCCTCGTGCTGCACTGCTGCCGCGTCATCGTCATCGACGGGCAGAAGTACTTCGATGGTGGTGTTTTGCGCGGTAAAAGCGTCATCCGCTGCATCGTCCGACTCGCCTGTCTTTTCGATTCGGCGGTCTGCGTGATCCTCACTGCCATGTCCTTCATTGCTGTCTTCGCTGTCGTCCCCAGCAAGAGAATGAAGTGCACTCATTTGCGCCGTGCGGGGTGGTTCAGAGCTTGCGGCTCCCACCGTAAACGGCATGGCATCCATGTAAGAAGTGAGCTGCGACTGCGAGTACGCCGTGAGCAGCTGTGCAGCGCTGCGGCAGTCTTGAAAAGCACTGCTGGCTAGCTCGTCAACGTAGTCGAGTGATTCAGCATCGCTGCTACATCGACTGTCATGATGAAGTGCACAGCCATCTGTCGGTTGAGTGACAAGCTGCGCAGCTCTCTTTTCGGTTGTTGCATTCAACAACAAATTTGCTTCTCTCTGCTGCATTGGTGACGCCGTTGGTGCTGCAAGGGCGGATTTTGAGAAAGACCGGTGCGAGCTAGGACCTGATGTAGTCACAACAAGGGTCGTCTCACTGCTTGACGCGCTCTCGTCCTCGTTCGGTGCACTGAGCTCCATCTGTGAAGTTCTTGTCTGGGGTAATAGTTGCAGAGCACTATGGTTCTCTGTGTATTGGGGCCTCATGCATCGTTAGCCTTGTCTAGGCCTTCTCTGCAACTGCGGATGGTGGCTAGCTGTGCTCAAAAACTTTGCGCTACCTCACAGCTCGCGTGCTAAGTCGATGAGAACGTACACTGATACACTTTGATATCACCCGTCACTGGACGTTGGCGCAAGTCGTGAGCCAAATGGCGGGGCAGAGTTTCTGCACTCCGAGGGAGGGTGTAGGATAGGGTAGAGTCAATCGATGTGAACAGAGCCAGATGTGGGAAACCAAAAGAGAGAGAGAGAGATGCACAGAGGCGTCGCTGAGTAACTCATCGCGACAGAAATGTTTCGGGCAGAAACACGAGAGGGAAGAGATGCAGGGTCATAAGATAAAGCGATCGGAGAAAAACAGTAAGTCGCATCAGCCACCTATTCGATCTATCGAGTCCGTGGAACTGACAGAGACGGCAGCGTTCCCACAACTTTTTCGTCAATGTTGTCCATCCTGTCTGCTTGTCGTCGTAATGACTCAAGTGTAACCGAAATAACGCACCTTTAAACGACTCACCACCACCCCTAACACACAGGAAAAAAATGGGTAATACAAGCATCAACGTTAACCTCCTACTAGAAGGAGGCGGGGGCGCACAGGGGGGATGGGTAGGTGTGAAGCAGGGCGATAAAAAGAGGCACTGATGGATGGACAGCGTTCGCCCAGATACGGCGCCGCGGACGCCAATCGAGTACCGTGCCTTCAAGTAGCGCAGATATGCTCACCAATAGTAGTAAGAAACGAAAAGAATTAGTAATTCAGAGAGGACAACAATGGAGAATGGCGCGGGGCGCTCTATGCGATAGAGAGAAGGCGCTCCTCGCTACAAAAAAAAAAAAAAAAATAAAAAATGAGTTCAACAAGCTCGCAAACATACCCACATGTGCTCTTCTGGGTGGGTGTAGGATGAGCTAAGCCACAGCGCACACGGAGCAACTTTCCTCAGAGATTCACTTGGCCCTGGAGCTTGTGCGCGTTGCGGCGGTGCACAAGCTCGCAGGCGGCGACGTACCGCTCGAATTCTTCCCGTGCCTCATTAGAGAGGCTCCTTAGGAACTCTAACTTGGATGTCTCGCACTGCTCCAAGTACCACCCCGTGAAGAGCTCTACAAAGTCGTAGGGAAATCCTAGCTCATCCTCGTCGGTCTGAGCCTCCCAAAGGTCGGCGGACGGGGCGGCATTGCGCGTGTTCGCCGGCACCCCAAGCACCTCGGCAACTAGAAATACCTCGCTCTTGTGTAAGTCAGAGATGATTTGCACATCCACAACACCGTCGCCGGCCTTGCAGAAGTATCCCAGGTAAAAATCCTCATCCTTGTTCCCGGTGCCCATAACAATAGCTGGAGTGCCTTCTTGGCTGAGCAGCTGCGCCACGTAAAAGCCCGGCGGGGTGCGCATGTAGCTGCGCAGCTGACCACGTGCAAAGTCGCCGCCTTTGATGCCGACAGCCTTCTCGATAAGTGTCGTGAGTTCGGCGTGAAGGTTGGTCTGGTCAATAACGACCTCCGTAGCACCGCAAGCAGCGATGTTTTCCTTACCCCGCTTCAGTGCCCAGGGGCTACTGTAGATTGGCTGGCACAGTCCCACGTTTTTCTCAATAGGGCTCTTGGGCGCCTGCATTGCGCGAGCACACATCGCAAGCACTACTGCCGAGTCGATCCCACCTGATACACTCGTTACGCAGGCCTTCAGACCACACCGGCGCATGTAGTTGTTCAGCTTCGCACACTTCATCTCAATCCAGGCAACCGGGTCAAAAGCGCGGGCGTTTCGGTGTTCTTTGAGCACACGCTGTAGCTCCGGATGAAGCGGTGCCACAGGCATTTTGTTTTTGGAGCCACGTTGTTTAAGGTGAGGGGTGCGCTACAGATGAATAATGCAGAGCTTAGGAGCGATAGAGTCACCGTATAACTACAGCAAAGTAAACTCAAGGGGAGGTGGGGGGAGGGGGCTATGTTGAAGCGGACGGTGAGTACCAGCGCCGAGAAAATGTCGTCGATCGTCGACAGTGAGAGCCAACAAGTATACCGTGTGTTCGCCTTCAAGCGGCGGTGTGTGTAGGATGGGCTCCGCCTTACGAATACAGCGCGAATGGAAGGAGCTCGGCAAGGCGATCAGCGCACGCGCCGAGGGAGAGCAAAGGTGGGTGGAGAGAGAGAGAGGCAGCACAAAGGAGAAGGGGAGGAGAGTTGCGCAACGGAACACAAGCTGCTCTACTGTTGCCCACACCGCTGCAAGCAAGACGTGTACTCAACAAGTAATAAACGGCGCACCAGCAGGGCAGCCATTCGGTTCCTGAAGCCGTGAAGGTCAAAGTTATCCGCTGGTGCAAGAGAGGGCACCTCCCCCTCTCTGACCCTTTCGCCAGCGCTGTAGCCTCTTGTCGTCTGTACCAGCACCACCGCTGTTCCTGGACATGCACGCCAGCCTCCTTAGCAAGGTAGCGTGCCACATCACAAACTAAGCCGTAAGTCATCCACACTTTTTGGGTGTGTGTAGGTGGTTGTTGTTGTTTCCATAAGACGTGCTTCTCTTGCAGTGTACCAGCATGTGTCACCCTCGCTTGGGCCGCGTTAGAGAGTGCGTATAGGACTACCTACGCGCCTCAGTCTGCTAGTGAAATTGACGTGTATGTTCGTTGATGGGGAACACCAACGAACAAACAGAGAAGGCAGACAAGAAGCAATAGACGGGGACACACACACACACACACACACACACGGCACACTAAAAAAGGAGGGGAGCACGAAGCGTGCAAAGAAAAGAGAGGGAGAGAGAGAGAAAAAAAGATCAGCGGTGCTGAGGGGATGCCGATATAAACAGGCGAAAGCATTAAATGACAACACACAACAACAACACAATAAAAAAGGCTGGGAGGATGTGTGGCTTAGAGGTGGAAGAGGGAAGCAGACAGACAAAACCAACGCAGAGAGGACTCACCTCCTTGAAAAGAAATAATGGTGGGGCATCAGCATTGCCATACTCCTTGCCTGTGCTCCTTCCTATCTTTCCAGCGACATATCTGCTGGCATCCGCAGTGCAGCAGAAAACACACATCAGACCACAGAGAGAGTGAGAGAGTGAAAGAGAAACACACAAAATGCGCACAAAGAAAATATCAGATGCGGAAAGTGTGGAAAACTTGACTTTGTACAACTCACATCAGCTATTGAACATACGGGGAGGGGGGGGAGATGCCCCACGCACAGAGAGGGGAGAGGTGAAGAGAAGAAGTAAGAAACGAACGGCGACAAGGCACTCGCTCAGCCTATATCGCACAGCCATATGCTCAGCACACCGGCGTGAGCGCTCAAAAAATGAGGAGTAATAAAACGCAACCATCAGAACGGGATGCACACTGTTTAGGTCGTATTGGTGTCCACCCCGTCAGCATCACTTTTCTTTTTCTGCTCTTAGGGCTCCGCATTTTTGATGGTGCGTGCGCGTCGATGGTTTTCCAACAGCTGGCGGCGGTAGGAGTGCGCCTTGTCGGCGTCCACAGTGTGAGCATCCTTGCGGTAGGCCTCCATAAACTGCTCCTGGTACATCATACCCTCCAGAATGGGATCGGGGCGATTGGTGCCGAGGCGCTCCTTCGCCTCCGTATAATCCTTTAGAATCTCCTGCTTAACGCGCTCCCCAGCCGCGGTCTGCACAAAGTTGTCCATGTGAACAATCGGCGCATGACGGATCCACGTGTCGTCCTGCAGGGGCTGCAGGTGCAAGCTGGCGAACTCCTCCGACGGCATTGTGAGCACGCCAGTGTCGTAGCCGTTGGCCACGGTCTCCAGTTGCATCGATTCAGTGTCTCTTGGACCCGCCATGAGAAGTACAGGTAAGGTAAAAAAAAAAGGAGGGGAAGTACGGAGACGATGAAGTGTGGAAGCTAGAAACAGGCGCACAGTACGCGGGAAGGGGGGATGAGAATTTGCTGAATAGGGGCACAGGCGCGAGGCAATTGTAGAAGTGTTTGTTTGAATTTCTACGTGAGCTTAGTAAATGAGGGACGCTTGTTCCAACAAAGTACAGAGTGGATGAACACCGTGCGAGGCCAGCACGACAGACACGCAGGAGCAAAAAAGCGCAAAAAACAGTAGTGGGCAACCACAGGAGAAGTACATCGGAGAATGACATTGAAGAGGACCTTCACGTTGGCGGTCGTGGACCGGGTGCCGAAAATGGAGAGGGAGAAATGGGGAGAGGACGTCGTAATGAGCAAACATTCACCGTAAAGCAGCAGTGACTGCTTCCCTTCCTATGGAAGACTGACTGGAGCTCAGTGAATGACACACAACATCACGCAGCTTGCGCAACTCTAAAAGACGACCCTGCCGCCTCTTTTTCCTGCTCACCCTCAGCGTGTGCACGGCGCCTTCTTTTTTTTTTTTCCCTGATAGCGCTGCAGAACCCCCAATAGAGATGTCGTGATCTCCTGAACGTTCCCTCTCGGTCTCACTTTCCGTCCCCGCCGTCTTTCTGATGTCGTCCTTTTCTGCTTTTCCGTGGGCCAATATGAGCCTTTCCGCTTGTTTGGTGGTGATGGTGGTTTTCCAGTCTCCATTTTTTTGCTTAGTGCTGTCCTTTACAATATGCGATGCAAAATGAAAAGCATACAAGACCAAAACGAGAGGCAGAGACCTACAGACAGATAGAGCAGACACGAGGACACAACACCCCCTCCCTCACCCCCACCCCCCACACACGCACCACACACAGAGAGAGAGAGGAAGAGTGTAAGAGACACAGACACCCACAGTCACCCAGAAAAAAAAAAAAGAAGGTGACATGTCAAGCCTCGCATCGTCGAGGCTACAAACGACAAGTCAACACAACAACCAACAAACCACAGGAATGGGAAATCCACACAAGAACCCCAATTACACACGAGCAGGAGAAAAAACAATCGCTCGCAACATAGCCGCAGTGGACACAATGACATGGGCAAAGACAAATATGTGAATACACGCACACATACACAGAGAGAGAGAGAGAGAGACACGCAGAACAGAGAAGCGCAAGAAAGCCTCTCGCAACGCTAACCAGACACCGCTGAAAAAAAAAAAACATCAAACCACTTTTTGGTTCGGCATCTCTCTCCTCTATGCAAGACCGCTTCAGACACAACACCAGCATCCCCACCCTATTCCACCAGCAGGCTCATCGTGTCGCGCAAAGCAGCAGTGGGCATGAATGCTACAGTCGTGCGCCGACTCAGTCCTCGCAGCACGGCCTCAGGCTCAAGCAGTGGCTGTCCATCCCCTCCACAGGCCGCCGCACAGCCGCCCTCCATCCTGCCTGTCGCCATGCGATGCGTCCCCCCCCCCCCCCCATCCCCCACAGGGCGACACACTCAGGCTCCCCATACCAGTGGGGTGCGCGGGGCCGGGTGAGGTGCGTTCGAGTCACGCTGGCACACCCTGCCCATCACATGGACGGCACAAGCCCTTTCGCTGTCGCAGGTCGCTCTGGCGCCACGCCGTCCACGACCCGGGCGCTGACACCAGCAGCGATGCATCGCTCTGACTGCTCTCGGTAGTAGGCACTTGACGCGGTCCGCACCAGCGGTGATTCCATAGCGGCAGGGAGAAGGTGTGGGGACTGCTTGGCCTCTCCCACGCAGAGTGGGGGCACTGAACCGCCTATCATACCACGCACCGAGTTGTGCGCCTCGTTGTCAGAGGTGAAACACATCGAAGAAACGAGAAGAAATAAGAGACGCAGCCAGCGCACTGTACTTCAAGCACAGCAATACGCATACGGATATACACGCAGGAAAACAGTGGAAAGAAAGACATGTTAGTGCTCGCATCCTCAAACCAGTAGATGAAGCTGAAGAAGAGTATCAAAAGACTCTAACAGCAAGGAGTGTGGCATACGTACCTGTTTCAGCCACCACGGACAGTCACATGACGCGCCAGATGCAGAGCACGAGGAGAGGCGACGGAGTAAGGGTACTCTGGCGCCCTTGCGCGTGTCTGCGCTGGTAGTGAAGAAGTCCCCGTACCTAATTCACTGCCGTAAAACCAACGAGAAACCCCCCGTACGGAAAGCGCATAAAGCCGCAAAAAAAAAAAAATTGTTGCAGATATGGAATGATGCGTTCTTCACCCATTCACAGCTATGAAAGGCGATTGTGGCTACACAAGGACACGAAAAATCGCGAACACCTCGCAGTCGCTGACCCCGTTGTGTCTTTTTTTTTTTGATGTTCTCTTCCGGAAGAGTGCGACATCCGGTGGCTCCCTCGTCGCAGAATTTCGTTGGTGTAGGTGTGCGTTAGAGTGTGCTCTAACGCACAGGACACTCCCTGCGATACGCATACAGGCAGAAAAGCTCAGGCATGTATTTCGCATGTCCTGGTGAGGACATTGATGAGTCGTGCCCTGCGCTTTGCCTGTGCTGAAGTAACTGCGAGGCACAACAACAACCTCAAACAGAAACTTTGGAGCGGCTCGCCGTAAGAGGGGAGGGCGTCGGAGTAGGGAGATAATGAAAGGGTGAGTGAAGAGTGGAAGGGGGAAAGGGGGAAGAGAAGGATGGAAGCAGTGTGCCACACAACAGGAAACACCCAAAACGTGCAAAACGACGAAGACAAGTGGGGAGGCAGAAGGAAAAAGGGGGCGAAACGCACAGACCCGCAAACGTGAAAAGCAGAACAGAATACGCGTCGGACACCGTTCAGAGACGGCCATGCAGCAACACGACAATACACGAAAAAAAAAAAAAGAAAAAAAAAAACACAATATGCAGCTGCGAAAACATTTCATCCTCTCCCCTATTTCCTTCCCACAGCAAAAAAGTAGACAGCGAAACGTACCACACCACCACAACCACAGGACTACATAAGCACAGAGACGCATACACACCTGTGAAGGTATAAAGCACTAGTCTTCCCATCCCACTTGCAAATTCAGCATCCCCATCCTTTCAGTGAATCGAAAGGCACCCACCATGGGCCGCGAGATACACACACGAAGCCCTGCAAATTCTGTAATCGATAGCACAGAACATCATCACTTCGGTGTCGCCTCGCTTACACAACTCTGCCCTTCAAGCTGAGATCAATCGGGGACGCTGTGGTGGACAGTACCTTGGGGTGGGTACTCATCATCAGAGGAGATGCATTGGAGTTAGCCGCACAGTCACCGCTGCTAAGTCCGTCATCTCTGGACTCATGGCGATCTGAGGTAGGCAAGGTGTTCGTCACGGAACACCTGGAAAATGCTGGAGCGACGTTTGCAGAAAAGACCTTCGGTGACTTTGGTGACTTTGGTAGAGAATTCTTCTGCTCTGCAGTACCGCCTCTCTCTTGTATGTCGCCCGATACGGCACCTTCGCCACCCGCCGCAGAGTGTGCCTTCTCAGCATTCCCAGCCGTCGAGGCTACCTCGTCAGGAATCTGTGCCACGGCGCTGGGTGAGGAAGTATCGTCCTTGCCTAAGGCACTGATGTTGTCGTCCGTCATGCATGACGATGCTGCAGGCAGATAGAGCAACGACGCGTGCGGAGAGCTGGTGGCAGATGTCTGGGCTGTTTGAACACCGCCTTGAGGTCCACGCTTGAATTTGATGATGACCACAGACATGTTATCGCAGCCGAGCCGGAACGGCTGCGGAGAGAGACAGGCATCCATCAGCTCCTCACAGATCTTTCCGAGTGGCACGCGCTCCTGGATGCGCGGTCGCACAAAGTCCACCACCTGCTTGCTTGACATTATGTCCCAGATCCCGTCGCACGCCAACACAGCAAACTCGTCTTTGTCGCGGTTGAGCTTGGTGACCCGAACCTCCGGCGCACTGGTCACTGCCTGCATCTCCCACGAAACCTGCGTGTTGTTTTTGAACATAAAGTCACCAATGGCACGACTAAGCGCCAGCATGCCGTTCACGCGACGGTTCAGCACGTAGCAACCGGCGCGCTCGATGCGCATCTGCTCGGATGGTAGAAATGGCTTGTGATCAGTGCTAAGCGCATCAACGCTGCCGTTGCGGCACATGACACAGCGACTATCGCCAGCGTTGGCACAGTACACGTCATCGCCGTCTAAGTAAAGCACAACAGCGGCGCACCCACCCCGCTCAAAATTCGGGAGAGTGTGCAGGTACTTGTCAATTGCAATGAAGCCGTCGTACAGCGCCTTCGAGATCTCGCCCTTCATGAACGCCTTCGTCTGGTGCACAAACTGAAACATGTACTCGCCGCAGTACTTGGCCGTTGCAGCCCCGCTGTGGCCGTCGTAGACACCAAAGAACCCACCCTTCTCGAGCAGTAGCAGCGTGTGCGCATCCTCCATGGTGCGCCGCCATCCTTGCATGCTACTTGAGCCGTATTCCAGAAACTCGTTCTCGCCACTGAAGCTGTTCTTCTCCTTCATAGGCTGACTCATAATATCAGCGCGACGGAGTAGTTCATCGAAGTTCGGCTGCCCAGCGTTGCGGACCACCCATGCGAGCACAACCTGCAGCACCTCCAGCCATCCCATCAACCATCCACCAATAAGAATGGTGAGGGCCACGATAACACCATACACATAGTACCCGTATCCCGTGATCAGTGTGAGGGTGACGAAGAGCAGAACGGAGCGCACAATGTATGTGCGCCGCTCGCGCGTCTGTTGCTCTAGCATACGCGCCATTTGAATCTGCTGCTGACTCAAGTAATGCATCTGCTTTGCAGGGGACATGGGCTGTTTGGCAGGAGGTCGTCGCGGGGGGGCGCGCTTGAGCGGCATCATCATAAAACACCGCCAGTACACCAATCCACGCCTCGCTAGAGCAGAGAAAAAAAAGAAAAAAGCAGAGGTGCGAAACAGAAAAGAACGCCAACAGCAGATGCGTGACTGACCACGTAGATGATACTCTCCCGTCCTCGAAAACTTCCTTACAAGACGTGAGTCTGTAAAAATGTGTGCCTCTGCCGGGGGAGGAGGGGGGGGGGAAGGGGAGACAAATGCAAATCGGAAAGGTGAAGTGACTCCACAGTTACCGTCGTTTTCTAAAGGAAGGAGTAAATCGCGGGGGGACTGCGAGGTAAGTGCAAAGTACAGACCTGCTCAGTAACAAAGAAGCAGAAGCCCGAGTCACGTGAACGTAGAGTGGCACCGGAATCTTTATGGGGGCTACCGCCTTCCTTGCCCACGACAGAGACTCCACACACACACACGTACACACAATAAGGAGGTCTCCAGCTTTATTTTTCCCCTCCACAGACAGACACACAGACACATACACACACACACACACACAAGCACGTGAAAAAAGGCGTAAACGAGTGCACAGCGCAGGTGTGAAAAGGCGACCTTAAAAGAAAAAAGAGAGAAACACGTTCTTTGGCCTCTAAGTCGAAGAGGTCCCCATCAAGACGCTGACTTTCAGAAAAGAGGAAAAGAGAGAGACAGAGAGAGGGAGCGCGTAGGAATAGCGGCGAATGCCGGATGCCTACGTGAAAGGGGTGAAACAATACAACACAGAAATAGCTGACGTTCGCGTTTCTCTGATATGTTTTTCTTTTTTCCTTCTTCGTGTGTCCGTGGTGGTTTATCAGAGTCCTCTCTTCGTGCGGTGTGCTATGAAGGAAAAAGCGCAACAAAGATGTACCGCTTTTTCCTTCTCACTTTTGTGGAGTCCACACACAAGCAACGAAAATAAGATGAGTCGAGGAAGGAGTGCGGGAGAGTCAAAGGAGGTTCAGCTAACGCGGTTCGGCAGGTGCGTAGGAGAGAAGAATAGGCCGACGGAGATGGTGTTCTGCAGCGGCGTGAGAGCACCGTACTGCACACTAAAGAAGCAAAGTGGCCAAAGGAGCTCTCGGAGGCTGACTTGACGAGCCAAATAAAACGAAATTAACGAAACCTTCAAGAGCAACCTGCAGATGAGGAGGACAGTACAAGAGACAGAGAAAGCGTGTGGTTCGTTTTCTTCCACAGAAAGCCGCGTATCCTCACTCAGATCTTTTCCCTCTCTTCGATGCTTTCCAGAGTAGGCACCTTTCGCTCTGAGCAGTGCCAAAACGGCGGTAACACGTCAGTACAGCAAAGACACCATATACAGAGGGAACTGCCCTTCTCCCGCGCCAACGAAGCCACCGACACACCACGACACGCGCCCACAAAGGAGGGGTAGGGAGTTGTTTGCGGCTACCGCACACGCACAAATGGGGAAGAGACAACAATGGACCGTATCAATACGAGCCTTGTTACCAGCGGAAAAAGAAAAACGGTAGAGGGGGGTGGGAAGGGGCCCACAGTGCAGAGCCAAGCCGACCAACCAACGATGGGATGAAGCAGCAGCGGCGGGAGCAGCAGCGCATACCCATACAAAGCTAACGTGCGCCAGCACCGTGTGGAAAGGGGAGAGGAAGGGGTGGGGTTAAGGGAAGCGGGCAAGCGGATGGGAGAGGTGCGAGGAAGAGGGAGTAGCAGTAGTTCGTCACGTAACAAGAGGAAAAGAGGGAAAGCAATGCCAAGGGCAAGGGGGAAAGTGGAGGTCAGGTGCAGGTGAACAGATGCAGTTACGTTTGCAAAATTGTTGTTCATTTGAGTTCAAGACGATGTGCAGGTCGACAGGCTACGGACCCAGTCCCGTGCCCACAATGCAGTAGGGCATCGGAGTGCCTGTTCGAACGGGCACTGGATGCTACGTGACATCCGAATAGACGAACGGGATTGGCGGCTCTAAACGCTCTCGATCAACGGGAAAGTAGAGGCACGACAACGTAGCCCTTTTTTTTTGCTGTTCTTTGCTGCCCTCTGTGGCGCATACCATCATCGATCATGCAGGGACAACCTATCAAACAAACCGTGTGCCACATACAGTCACGATCGGTGGCGCGAACAGGGACATGCCTTTCTTCTCCCTTGGACACAATACCACGCCAGGATCGGAAAAGAAAAGCGAGACCGTGCCGTCACGACACGCCGTGATACACCGGTGCATGCACGCACAAAACAAATGAAGCAAAAGACAACGTTAGCACACAAGAAGATGGCTCGCAGGACCAATGAAAATATGATTCAAGGTGAGAGAATTGAAGAAGAAAGAGAAGCGCAAGGCTGCCCCAAGGCCAACGTGAGCAAAGCAGCCGCGTATCTCTCACAACGAACGCACACCTCTCTTCAAAACAGAATCTGTGGGGGGAGCGTTCACGAGAAGACAGGAGTGCCGTGGGCAGGCATCCGTGCCGCAATGCCTTCACCCCAACATCCTTCACATCCCTTGATTGCCTATAAAACCATTCTCAGGGCGAGATTGAGAAAGGAAAACTGCCGCTGAGGGTGAAAAACATTTCTCTCGCTGGATTTTTTCTATGAAGCTCAACAACACATGTCAGGCGCACAGACACACGCCCATACAAGGGAACTACATTGAGCACAAGATGATGAAGACGCACATGCAAGAGGCATGTGCAGGGGGTTCAGAGAAGAATCAAAAATAAAAATATTCTATGCTGTCACTGCCATGCTCACTTTACCATAGGTTTCTTTGGGCAGCCCACGTTTCGGTCACAAGTCGACCACCTCGCATACCTGGGACGCTCGCAGCCCGTCCCTGCTCCCCTCACCGACGTACACAGACGAAGAGTAAATCTCCTTCTGCAGGCCAGGCACCTCCGAGCTCCGCTGCGACGACAATCCGCTCGGTGACGGCGCGTTGGAGAGGATGCGCTGGATCGGATACCGAACGCTTGGCTTCATAGGCGTGCGTGCCTTCACACTGTGATGGGCACTGTGCCCCGTCATGGGGCTCGACCCCGACCCTACGGATGTATTTGTGCCGACACTTGTGTCACGCACATCCGTCGTCTCAGCCATGATGCGCTTCTGTGTCATGGGGATTTCCAGCAGCAGTGTAGTGTCAAGCGACGAGGAAGCACGTTCCAGCAGGCGCTCCGCTTCGGACGTTAGCTCAATGAAGTCGCACGCAAACAGGGCGTGTTGAGGTGTATGACGAAGCGTGTGAAAGAGCGGTGTTTGCCGCAGCCGCACAAAGGATTTGAGAAGCGACATGAGCTGGCCCTGTTGGTGGAGGAGCGGCTGCTGCAGCGCTGCGTCGCTCTGTCGATTGCTCGGCGGAGTCGAAAGAGTGTAGGCTCCTGCCAGGATGGCCTCCGCGGCTTCCGGTGGTGTCCGCGACTTCTCCATTTCGGGGTCGGGAAATTGTGTAGCAACGACGCGCAGGCGACGATCATTATATTTTTCGATATGTGCCGCAATGAAGGTCAGGAGGCGGGGAGTGCATACCACCTCTTCGTCGTCATTCGGCAACTCCTCTTCCTGCTCCTCATCTGTGAGCACGGGTGACATCGAGGAGAGCGACAAGGATGATGGCCGCACTGGCACACAGTCGCTAACCTCTCTGCTATCTATCACTGTCGCCTTGCCCGCTTTTCGTGAGGCTGAGCCCAACGAGCCCTCGACGTATGCCACGGTTGAGGCCCTCCACTCAAAGTGGAACGTGGGGTCGATTGCTGTGCTATGCTGAAGGAGATGCAGTACTTCCCGAGAAAGACTGGGGATAAAATCCTCCTCTACTGTCTTGTCCGGCATCGCCACCGACTCCTCCACAAGGTTGCCTTTCGTGAGAAAGTTCGTCTTCATCCTATCCACCAGCCGCGCTACAGTGGCTGCGCCGCAGCGGTCACGCAATGTCAGAGATGTGCGTACAATCAGAGGCAGGTCAGAGAGGTATGTGTACAGGCACATCCACGCCCGCTCATTCCACTCCTCATGCGCCACGTCGTCCACGAGGTGTCGCAGTTGCCGCTCCAGTTTCTGCAGAAAGTACCGCGGGATCACGGTAGACCCCCCCTTGTTCCCCGTCGGAGTCTGCGTGTCTTTGCACACGCGCTTGCCTGCTTGTACCACGCCGGTTGGTGCTGCGCCGTCGCGCAACGGCGTCCATCCCAAGTCAGCACAGTTGATCAGGATGGATTCGTTCGCATTCTCGCCGGTAGGCACAATGGGACTCATCATGGCCGCCGCAACCCACTGATCGGGCGTGGCACTCGCCGCAGTGTTCATGGCGTCGTACATTGCGCTCCGCTCTGTCTGCGTGCTGCGGTCTTCGCAAAACCACCGCGGATTCGTCTGAGTTGTGGAAACGCGGATGCTGGGTGGCGCCCCACCTGAGCTCAGCAGCGTTCTTATTAGGCCCGGTGCGCCTGCTACTGCTGTATTGATCATCTGACGTGCGGTGGCCGTGGCCGTCCGCGGAGAAGGGCTGCGTTCGACCTCCGCTTCGCAGCCGGCATGGGCATCCTCGCAACACGCGCGCGGGGTCTCGACCGCATTCTCTACTGTCAAAGACGCCTTGTCCGTGTCTACCGCCGTCGGTGCGGTGAGCGCCGGCGCAGGGTACGGCCCCTGGCTCCCCACAGTGGCTGCGTTGGAGGCGCTTCGATAATACGCGCCATCCTCACCGCTGCCGCTGCCCCCGTGCACGCGGTACCCAGAGCTCGAGACGCCGCGGCGAGAAGCGCGGACGCCAGGGAGGTCGTTGTGGCCAGGGTCCTGCAGAGCGCTGGCGGTGCCCAGAGCTCTTTTGTGTTGCGCGACTGCGTCGACGGTGAGCCTTGGCTGTGGGGCGGCGTCGGAAGCCTCGATACGAGAGGTGGCGCCTTCCGTCCCCACGCCACCGTTGCGAGAATGGGAATGGTGCCGATGCGCGTGCGCTTGGAACAACTCGCGACTCTTCGCAGGATGGAAGCGGTCGTTAGCCGTGGTCGTCGTTGGCGTAGCATTGTTGTGTGTATTATTCATGTGTGCCACACGAAGCCGACTCGAACTGCGGCTCCGCGGGCCAGCAACACCGTGGCTTGCCGAGCGGGTCGCGGTGCCTGCTCGCGACGTCGACAAGGTGACACGGCGTCGATGACGCGAGGGGGTGGTTGCCTTCTGAAGCACCAATACCGTTCCAACGAGTACTGCAGAGCAGCAAACAAAGAGAATTGTCTCCTTGTACTTGGCCACTGCCTGCATGGCTTTGTATGAAGGAAGGGGATGGAGGAAGTCGAGGCGCTCGGCAAACACAGGGAGGGGATGTGCACCTTCGCAAGGCAGCGATATCTATCGATAACGAGACAACAGAGGCAGTGCTACGCTTTCTGTTCTTTTTTTTTGGTCCGAGGCGCCTCCTTTCAGGCATCAAGGTCAATCAAAACGGCGCAGCGCTATGATTTGTTCGCCGTACTGTATTGTATGAAGGAAACCTCGAGCCCGCTGCCTCTCTTGCCATCCAGTCACACCTTGTCCTAGTGAGCAGTTCTAGTCAGAGAGGCGGCAGCAGGTACGCGACAAGGGTTTCAAACCGGCAGTGTTATCACGTGCAATTTCTATGCAGGGGAACTGAAGAACACTTGTGTTCCTCGTAGACCTTGTAGGGGGGGGGGGAGGAGGGGCGAGAAAAGAGAGAAGGGGTGTTCCAGAGGCCAGACGCTCTACCCGACGGTATTAAAAAAGTGATCACCAAGAAAGAGGCTGGAGAGCGAACACCAGCGGGGGTACTGACACCGTCTTTGTTGGGTATACAGCGCTGCGGATGCTCACAAAAAAAAAAAAACTGTGGTTCCTTTGCAGTCTCGTTCAGAAACCACCGCCTAGCTCTACTTATCTCAGCTCCTCTACAAGCGCGTATGCACAATGTCGAAGAACACAGCAAGTGGGAAGGAGGGCGAGTAGATAAAGTGGGAAGGAGCCGCCTTAGCACACGAGGTGAAGAATCATGGAATACGGGTGCTAACCTGAGATACATGTGTGGCGCACGAGACGCCCGTTGCGTGCCTGTGCGCCTGTACGAGAGTCAACGGAGGAATCTCATGTCCCTGAGAAACACCGCACCAACACACATTCACGCCTGCGCTAAAAAAAAAAAAAAACGTGTGGACGGGCGCTGGACGGAAGGGGCCTCTCGCACGCCAGGAAGCCTCTTTGCTCACCACTGGCCTTACCACCCATGCGCATCACTGTAGGCACATCTACGGGGTACCACCTAGAGGCCACGCCTCTGAAGTGCGAACAAATGAGAGGAGCCGCTCCCCAGAGCCTATGCACAGACGCCTCGAATTCGCTTGTTAAGCGCTCTGAGTACAACAGTCGGTAGGACACACACCCGATCGCAGGCACACATGGGCGCGCTTTAAGGAAGCAGTGAAAGTCCCGCAAAATATCGCTTCAGAACGCCCTCTTCTCAGTTCCCTCAGAGAGCGGCTAGGCATGGATGACACACGGCGGACAAACGCTGTAACGCGATGCCGCTTGCCACCTGCGAAGGAAGACCGCGGTGACCGCCTCCGCCATTACTACAGTCATCGGCTGCATATCCGGTATTCTCGCAGAAGTGAGTTCCTTCCGGAAGAACCGTGAGAACGCCCGTGCACAATCCCATCAGCCCAGGATGCGGCAGTCTGCCTTCCTGAGGGATGAGTAGCACCAACCCGTCGTCAATCGCTTCTCGCAGGCTCGCCTCGCTGTCGCATAGGGAGCGGACCTGTCCATTGGCCTTCATTCGTCGAAACGCTTGCAATGACGCAGAAGAAGATGCAGCCGCTTCGTCCTCACAGCCATCGTGCTCCAGCTGCGCATCAAGGGTCGCTTCATACAAGAAGTCGTGTCCACAATCGAGTAGCCACCAATTTCGAGGGGCAATGGCTTCGTATGCCTCTTCTACCTTGGCGTGTATCTCAGCCGCCCACTCGCGCGACATGCTCGCCGACCTTGGATCGCCCGTTACTGCAACAGTTGATGCGTCTGGCAGGGCACCGAGGTACACGGGTGGAGTGTAGTGGTGAGAGCCGACAGCGCCGACAACATTAACCTTGCGTCGGCCAACGTAGAAGATGTAGTCGACGAGGAAGGCATTGGCACTTCGAATGAGGCCCCCAAAGTTGCGCTGATCGTACTCGTTTTCATACAGGACCGAGAGACCAAAGTAGGAGGCTGGCGGCGACGACAACGACGCGCTCGCGTTTGTGTGAGGTTGTGGGGATGCGGTGAGCACTTGGCATCGACGGCTGTACCGCAGCAAAGCCTGTCGGTACGCGCGCTGCTGATGCTGTATTTCTTCCAAGCAGCGCAGGTAGAAGACTGGATGGAGGGGACGGTGGTCCACGCGAGGGGTTGTGTTCACGTGGGTATCGACAACAGGTGTGGCTGGCCGAGGAGACAGCGCATCCGTGGCCGCCAACGCGCTTTCACTTCCGGAGCTCACAGGGGCTGGAAGGGTCTCGGAGAAAAAGGCCTGATATTGGTGTAAACAGCGGCGCAGCTCATCGAGTTCATTGGAAGAAGAGGCACAATTAGCTGGTGCACCATCAGCGGTTGAGTAAGACAGAGACTCTGTTGAGTAGATCTCGCGCGCCTCTGGACAGTTGGCGTCTATGTAACAATAGAACAGCGCTATGCCCAAGGATGTGACCACGTTGAGGGAGCTGGTGGTGCCATACTGTGGAATGTAGACTACCATATCCGCGACAGGTGCAGACTTTGACTCGGAGATGCCAGCAGGGGCGGTGGCACAGGTAGGATCGGTCATAGGGACTGGCGTTGTGACATCCTTGGTCCGTAAGAGACTTCGGCGGACGCCCCAGTTTTCATGTCCCACAACTAGGCGAATTCCTCCATCATTTTGAGTGGCGGCAATGGGGAGGCGCGTACGCATGACGCTCTGCGCGCGATCAGCAAAGTTTTCAAGCGCCACTAACGGAGATTCACTAGGCGCTACGGTCGCGATTTTGCCGTGGTCGAAAGGTGGGTAGCGTGGCGGGGAGAAGTAGGCCTCCTCGCCGAACAGGGCAATGCCGTCAGCTAGCGATTCAGAGAGGGCGCCAGTATCGTCGCAGTCAGACATTCTCGACTTCATTTCCGAATGAAAGGCTACTCTTGAGTTAGAGAGGACATCCTTCTGAACGTTGCAGGCGGACAAAACAGTGGGGGCGGTCTCGCGCAACTGTACGTGCTCTATCGCCTTCCACGAGTCCGCCCTCAAGAAGGTTGGTGGGGACATTGTTTGAAAGTACAGGCATGTACGTACGCTATTCGTGGCATTAAAGGCGCTGTGGCACCCTTCCAGACCCACACGCACGCGCGTCAGTGTCCCGCTGAGATCCGTCCATTTCGGCAGACGCCGCGACCATCTCGTCAGCGGGTTGGCGGTGAGCGGGACCGGGTTCTTGGGAGGATGAAGGGTCTGCTTCTGCAGTCGCGCAGATCTCCGCATCCTCTGAAAGAGCAACTGCAGTGGAACAGGGTGTGTCGCGGATCCGTGTAATGCGGAGTCGGCAGCCCTGTGTAGTGAAGTGAATAAGAGGAGAAGCGGGTAAAGCCCAAGGTGGGAAGAGGACGGAGAGAAACGTTTCTAAGAGATTAGCGGGAGGAAAGATCGTAGGTAGCAGTACACGTCATTTGTGCTCACCCATAAGACCCAGCTCACTTGCTGTGCGCCAGTCGATTGCCTGTTGAGAGTTTTGGCGTCTCTCTTTCGCCGCTCTCCCCACTTTTCACCGGCGCGGGCGCGCACCCAGTACGGCAGTGCGGAAACATTGCGTATGTCTTCCCTCGGTTGTCCGACTGCGGTTCAATACAGCAGAAGCCGCCTCTGTGTAAGGCGAGGAGTACGGCTACAAATGTCGAGTCATCATCCGCCAAAGAAAACCATGGTTGACCCACAACGCACAGAGAAGATCCCTCACTGCCCAGGAAAGAGCCCTTCTCCCCATCGTTGAGGTGAGAAGGGCGTCTTGATGAAAATTCTCCCATTCATTTGGCTACTGCTCACACCACAAGAGCGAAAGGCCCGCGACTCGCCATTCGAAGATGAGGCACCAAGTGGCCAAGCGGCGCGCACGCCTTGTCGTCGCACAAGTGTCACGCTCACATCAAACTAAAAAAACTTCCGAGGAAATAAACAGATGCGTGCGGGGTCGCCCGGGTGGGATGTATGAAGTGGCGATGACCTTGGCAACATGTCTATCAAGCCGAGAGACATACATTAAAGGTGACCATCAGAGGGGTGCGAAAGAGGAAGTCCAGTAATGGGGGTTGGTAAACCAGAGAGGGAGAGAAAAAGAGAGTGCGTGCTGATGCATTTTTCATGGAAAGTGGTTGTGCATATGTGTTTCCTGTCTTTGCTGATATGCTGCTCGCCTTCTAGGCTGCGACTCTGAAATAACCCAAGCCGCACTTGCTGCAGCAGGCCACTTATGCCTCGCCGCAGTGATTTAAAATGGGGCAGGGGGGGGGGGGTAGATAGCACGGTTTGATGCAGCTGTGTTGCAGAGAGGCCTCTCTCACATTTTTGTTTCCCCCGCCCTTGCTCTTCTTCACCTTCCGTCCGTGCGTGTACTACCTGTTGGGACCAAGCAGACACTGAGACTTCCACTCGGAGAGGGAGAGAGCCACGCGTACCTCAAACACGACTTCCTTTGAGCGCTAATTCATCATAGACGCCCGCTGATCCAGTCCGACTCACGGTCCCCTTTTTAGTATGACACAAACGCATAAATGGCACGCGGAATGCGCACACCATCTCTATGGTACTTTCTAGCATCTCCTCTTCCTCAACAAACCGGCAAGAGCAAGACGCGAAAACAGTCAGTGCCTCTTCCGCCTCGATGAGGCCTGATAGGTGAGGACCGCTAAAATAGTAAACGCGTGACGACGAGCAGGGACATCATGCGTCCTTACAGGGACTACCCACATCTTTCCGCGTTCCCCCTTCCATCCCCAAGGACTTATGCGCTGTAGATGTGCAGGACCCCACACGCGACACCGTTAGCAGACGAAGCGCCACGCCGCAGCACGAGGTCTGTATTCGGAATTGTGACCTCCGCCACGCGGAGTTGAAACGTCGGTGACGAGCGCGTCGACCACACCTCCTGGTTCACGACCAGAACCCCCGACGCGCTTGCCGCGTCGTCGAGATCGGCGCCGTCGACCTCCTCGCTTTGGTGGGTGACAATAGCAAACTGCGGGCGACTAGAAGGGAGGAACATAATGTGAGGCAGATACTCCGTCGTAGGTACAGCAGCAGCCGTCGATGGGATCACTAGGCCACCGGACGCGATCGATGCACCACCACCCTCCTCCTCCTCCTCTTGGTCACCGGCGAGTTCCTCCAGCTTGACACGTTTCATCTTCACACTCCCCGTCATGGCGGTGGAAGGTTGTGCTGAAACATCAAACACAGCCTCCCAACCACGAGAGGAGGTGGCGCTCGACGTGCTCGTTAGGGCATCGCCGCTTTCAGCGTCGCCACGGCCACGGACTTTAGCAGCACTGTTGCTCGCCGACACAGCCGCTATGGGCTTCATCTCAAGCAGCTCGTTCTGCGGCGGCACGTAGTCCATGCGTAGGTGTGGGAGGTGCTTTAAATCCACCGTCGTCACTGGGAATCCGTAGAGCGGCGCATACAGACGCCCGTTCACCAGCGCCTCAACAACGCGCCGCAGGCTACCCTCGGCGGTCGGCCAGCGCTCCACCATGCGCTCCCGCATATCACCGACGACGTCCTCGTTGCATACGCTCACGTGCACCCCGTTGACTGACAGTCGGCATGGGTTCGAGCGAATGAGGATGTCGTCTGTGTCGGCGATCGCATACATGGTGGTGGGTAGCACAGGGACTTGTGTGACGTCGTCTCTGTGCGATACGAGCAGTACCTTCATGTGTGGTAGCAGCGGTCGCGTAGAGTAGTAGTTCTTCAGCGTCTCTTCCAGTATGTCCACAAATCCCTCCATCACCTCATTGAATGTCGCGCCTAGCGACGGCAGCAAGTCGCGCTCAAACTCGCTGGCGAAGGGGGGGATAAAAGGGCCACCAACAACCAGTATATCTGCACCTCGGTGCAGAGCTTGGCAGGTGACCATGCGCAGCAGCGCCGACACGTCGCGCCGTGGGAACGGCCCACTGCAGAAGTGGATGCGCACACTAGAGACGCTGCCATCGGTAAGGCCGCCCGTACCAGCATTCGATGTCATGGACGCAGATAGCAGTGGTCGGTCCACCCGCCATGGCAACATCGGCCGCGATGGTAGGACGAACTCGCGCACGAGAATACCGGTGAGAACACCTCGGGTACTGCGCTGAAACGGCTCGCCGATGATGCCGACAGCCATCCCAGGGTACAGACCAGTGAACCTCGACACCTGTCGCGTGTAGAGTGAAAGGCGAATCCCATCACGGACAGCGACCTCCTCGTCCGCCTCGACGGCCCTCCCTCGCGTTTCCTCCCATGCCTCACCCATCGCCGGCTTCGCTGCCACCCCTATAGAGGAACACCTAGTGCTACTATCTAGCCTACCAGAGGTCTGCGCTGAGAAGCCAGTGTGTGATGCATCCTGAAGTAGGGTGAACGACGCCTCTGCCTTGCAATTCGTCTGCCCCATTGCCTGCAGCGCATGCCTGTAGCACTCGTCGTCATCCATGTTCTGTACCACGTAGAACTCCCACGGTGCCTGCTGGGTGGTCACACTCAGCGCCGACGGATCCTGCACCTGCGTCAGAATGCCAACAGCGCGGAACAAGGGCCCACCAAAAGTGGGCGCGGTACCTCCGGCCTGGGGGTCCATTCCGGGGACGCTATCCTCATCCTGTGGCTCTGGCTTCACCACTTTATTCCAGCCAGCACTTTCCGCCTGTGTCTTCACCAATCCGTGCCACAGGGGCACGCGGTGTAGCATCTCTTTGTAGTAGTCAATCACATGCTTTCGAATCGTTGGCGCCGACTTGTCTTGGAGGCCGCAGTAGGAGGAGCTTTGGAAGCTGGCGGTGTTGCGCGCCTCCACCTTGACAGAGCCAGAACTGCCGACCCTGCATTGCTGTGGAGTGAGCAGTGTCTTCTCCAGTCGCGCCGGTGGGTGCTCGAGGCCGAGAAGCAGATTCAAGTTGGCTGCAGCCTTCCAGTTGCCCTCCACTTGCATTCTGGGTCAGAGATTGCGTTTCCACGAAGAGGATGAAGAGGAGAGATACACTAAGCGAAAGGAGAGAGGTGTGCCGTCAGAGATTGATGCAGAGAAGCAAACACCACACACAAAGCTGGACTGGCAGCTCACGAAGAACGCGTGCCACTTCAGTGCTGTGGCGAACACAAGAGACAAATTATGGAGGAGGGAGAGAGGAGAAGGGGAGGGGGACCGTGGCAGCTTGTAGAACAGCCGTTGATCTCGGAATAGTGAATCAAAACGAGAAGCGTCGGGCAAGTCCTGCACAAGCGTAAGAGAGAAACACAAACGAGCTCGAAGAAGGCTTCCTCAGGGGCACTTAGGTTGCACGCCGGCAACGCTGATCACCATCACCAAAGTGACGATAACCGAAGAACCGACCCTGCGTGATGTACACGTTACTTGACTCGACCCGGTGTTTCACAGGAGAGCAAGCTGATCCGCTCGCTTGGCGCCATCGTCATACTCAGCATTGACAGCTTAAATAACTCACGTCGTAAGTGTTTTGCCTTGTGGGGGGGCGGGTGCAGCCGTTCCCCTTCTTTTTTTCAGCCTACCACTTTTTCGTTTGCCTTTCAGAGACGGACGTCACCATCGCGAACGCGCACGTGACAAAATTCAGTGTTGGGTTGGAAGAAGAAAAGTGGAGAATCGTGAGTGGTAGGGGGGAGGGGGAAGGGGAAGGCAGCGCAGGAGATGACCACGCGTTGCTCCCTTGAGGGGGGGGGGACTCAACAGAAAAGATTGTCAAGCACAGCCAAAAAGTGCTGCTTGTCTTTATTTCTCTTTTTTTTTTGCGACCCCGGCATCTTCCTCCCTCCATAAGACGGAAAGGCACACGCAGACCCTCTCTCTCTCGCTTTGCCCACGACCAAATACGCCAACGTCGAGCAACAGCATCAACAGCAACAATGACAACAGGCAAAGTCAAGAGCAAAAAGGGGGCCCGACAAAGAAGAAAATCAAGGAGACTACCAACACCAATGAAAACGTCGTGTCCACGAGCTGGGACTAATCCAGTTGGAGGGAAAGGGCGGCAAATTGAGGGAAAGGCAGAGAGGAGAAGGTAAGACGAAGCAAACAGGAGACGCCACTGTCTTGGTACATTCTCTTGTTCCCTCCTAACAAGACACAAAGGCTACGCTATCCTATTTGTCTCACCCTTGTCCAACGACGAGTGGCGGTTTGTGGGTTTGTCAGTGTACGGATGGTTGCCCAGGGTACGCGCACTGCTGCCTTCCCCGCCCCTCCCCCGCGTCGTCACTGTCTACCCAGCCGCAAGATGTCCGCTGTACCGCTCAGAGAATGAAAGCCGCGTGTGTGCAAACGTTTTCTGCTGTGGCACGCGCAGGAGACTCTCTACACTAATAGCCTTCGTGAACACACGGCCCCTTTGAAATCAATTTCCGTGTGCAGCTACGCCTCCATCATGAAGGCGCTAACAGCTTCGTCGAGGTTGCGCTCCTTGGCGTGGTAGGCGTCACCCCATGTACCATGAGTCGAAGCCGCCTGCTGAATGTAGCGCTCGGCGTCGTCGAGAGATTTCGCCTTGCAGGCAGTGACGGCGGCGAGGTTCGCCAGTGTGGCCTCATCATTGGAGCGGACGGTCAGCGCATCAAGCAGCGAACGCTCCGCCGCGTCATAGTCCTTGAGACCCATGTGCGCCAGGGCCATCAAGTTTGATACCATGACGCTCTGCCCACACCGCAGCTGCACCTCTTTGAAAGCGGATACGGCGCTGTTGTAGTTAGCCATGAGCACATCAACTGCAGCCTGATGCAAGGCGACAATGCCGCTGTACAGTAAGGTCACGATCGCCTCGCCGTCCACCTGCTCCATGCGCTTCACCTCTTTGGCCGCCTCGTCTGGACGGTTCAGCCGCAGCAGTGCTTCTACCGCTATGCCGTGCAGCTCCACTGTGTAGCGCATGGCCAGCGCACCCTCCGGATTCGGCAGCTCGCCAAGCCACTTCTTCGCCAGCGTCAGCGCTCCAATCACATCCTGCTGAAACAGTAGGGCTGTGGCAGCAAATACAGCCTTGTAGAGGGCGCCCGCCGCCACCTTCTCCGCATCATTCTGCAGAGCCTCGGTGGCGCTCGCGGCCTGATCGGAGAAGACACCGTAGTCACGCATAGCGCACATCAACTCCGCCCATTTGCGGATCGTCACGAGCAGCGGGTCGCTCTCCGAGCGTAGCTGACTGATGACGGTATCACTTTGTCCAAGGCCGATGTTACCCAGAGCGATCAGAGCGTTCTTCTCCGTGTTGAAGGCAGACACATCAGCTGGCTTGCTCGAGAGGGCTCGCGCAGTACTGCCATCAGCGATCGCCTGGTGGTAGTTGCCCACAATGAGGGCGTTGCGCACATCAAAGAGGACGTCCGTCATTTCCCCTCAAGTTCGTACTTTCTGCAGCTTGAGGTGCGACTTGAGTACCTCGCTTTTCTCTCGCTCTTTCTCAAGCTTCTGCACCTGTGAGAGCTGATGTGCAAGCGTCTTTTTATCTGCTTGGTTAGCACGCACAAAATAAAAGTGGCTCGAGAATCTGCAGACCTGTGCGGCAGCGGCACACAAAAACACCAAAGGGAAAGAGAAAAAAAAAAGTGCGATGGTCTTTAAAGCAACCGAGGAGCGAGAGGAGGTGGAACGTTGTCTTCTCTTGCACGCCGCTATGATCCCGTTCGTTTTCTGTTTCCTTCGTGCCAAAGAGTATATCACGGCGCATGGATTCGAGGCAGAGTCGTTGAGTAAGAGCCAGTTGAATGTCAAAGACACCAACAGCAACAGCAAAAGGAGAACCGCGTGGGTGTCGGTGTGTTTGAATATTGAGCGATAATGCAGACATCACAAGAGTGGCAATACCGACCAATGATAAAAAACGAAAGGCGAGTGATTGACGACAGGGAAAGTGTAATTACAGAGTAGCGAGCGTTTAGGGGGGCCTTCTGGTGGTGCAATAGAACTACACGTGCAAAGGACCACGTGGTGATGCAATAGCGTAAGTTCGGCCTAACCGTAACCATCACCTTCTTCACTCAGCCAAGGACTGATTACTTCCGCTGTGCTCGCTCGGGAGCAAAAAGCGCGGCACGGAGCTGATGGTATGACCTTCAATCACAAACGCATTGAAGAGACCATACAGAGCGTGAGTGTGGCAGACCTGCTCGTGTGGCTCAAAGCGACGAACACAAACGAAAGACGTGCAGGCGAGTGTTGGGTACGCCTTCTGTTTGCTGCCTTGTTCGAGAGTCAGTAGACTAAACAGCTACAAGAAAGGAGGTGCACCCCTATAAGGAGTAGGTGCGCCTCTTTGTATCCGTGCGTAAGTGCGACTGAGTCCACGAGACAGAGAGAGAGAGCAAGTATACATACATATACATATATATGTATACGAAAGTCCTCTTGCGCAGCCACTTTCCTTCCTATTCACTCCCTTCTACGGCACGCTGTCTACACGGTAGGACTCGTGTGTGTCAAACATTCTTACGTGTGTCGCTCCGTTTCGAGTGTCCCATGTGCATCACGCGGGAGCCACAGTTGTACACGGTTCACTTGACGAGTCCGACACGCGGAAATAATCATAAACACAAAGGTAGAACAAAAAAAAAAAAACACAAAACAACAGAAAAACACAGAGTTGGATAGCATCGCACAGGTGCCAGGCGTAGACAAGTATCTCAAGGGGCAAGGAGAAGAAGGGGGTGGGGGGTGGGGACAGAAAATATATGTGTACGTTCGTATGTCTGCATATATAAAGAAAGCACGCGACAGGCACAAGCAGCGGCAAAACAGACACGCGTGGAGATTAACGAGTGCAGAAGGGAGAGATATACATAAAGCGAGGCGGACCCCAGCACCATAGCGTCGCTGCACGCAAACACGCGAGCGCGAGGACACAGAGAGAGAGGGGAGAGAGAGAGATCTGCACTAAGCGCGGCGAGAGTGTCAAAGACGCAGCGTGTGGAGGGAACGAAGCTCTTCTCGGGCATGAAGTCCACTCGGATCAGTTTTTCTCCCACATTAGCGAAAGACAAGAAGAAACGCCTCAAAAGAGAATAACAACAGCACCGAAGAAGCAAAACAAAAAACAACACCAATAACGAAGCAATGGAAGGGGGAATTTTTTCACTCGCCTACAGACGAGAAGGAAAGAAAAATTGAAAGGCGAGAAACAAGAGAACACGCATACACGCCTGCGCGCACTGTCAAAGGCCCCCACAGAGAAAGAGAGAGAGAGAGAGATGGGGGCGCCATGAACACACGTAGACCGACATCCAAGGGAGAAGGGTGCGTACACAAACAAACAAAAAAAAACACACAACACAGTTTTCAGAGAAGCGCAACACAACAGAGAACGAACAAGGTAAACAAAAGAGCACCAAAACAATGGCAATGGGAGAAATGCGCATTACGTAGAGACTGCCCTTTTCTTTTTTCTTTTTTTTTTCGGCTCTCTTATTTGTTACTCGTTAGGACGAGGCACAGACTGCCATCCAACCCGTTACACGACCAACAACGCGCCCTTTACTTTGACAGCGATGAAGTGACACCCTCGCAGCACAACCACCACCAGGTTGAACCACTTTACCGCAGACAGTCCCAGTTCACACTAAGCCATGCACGCACGCGGTAGGCCTCCCTTTTTTCTATCCTTACCCATGACCACCGCAAGGATACGCATACAGCACCACGCAAAGAAGCGTCCTCCTACGCAGCACTCACACGGCGACACAGTACGAGCACGTTAGCTGTGTCCACAGTACATGACACAAATTCGACATAACAGCAGAAAAAAACAACATGCAGAGACGCCTTAGGTTTAAAAACTTGAAAACATTACACCTCAGCCCATGAAGATTGACAGCACCAATCACCAAACAAGCACCTCTGCTGGCACGCATGCACCCGCGCTATTCAGTTACTTTGCTTTATCAAGCATATTTTAGAGAAACAAGAACCAGATCCAAAAACAAAAAAAGAGATTGACATGAGAAAAGAAGACAAAGAAGGATGAGCACCGCATCGCACACCACTCTCTATCCCTTTCTCTCACCCAATCGCCCTTCTTCTACTTGAAAACAGTTAACAACAATGTTACTCTCTCAGCGAGAAGACAGAACAAAGAAGAAAAAAAAAAAAACAAGGAAGAAAGAGCCGGCAGGGCAACGCCAAAGAGCCGGCTGTACCCGAGTCGCCTGAGTGTGTTGGGTGTGTGCTCATCTTCGTGAGCCTGTCTCTGGGGCATAACACTAAAACTGGAAAGAACGGGAGATCACTAGAAAAGGGGGAAAGAAAGAACAACAAAAAA
>NC_009324.2:692563-734153 GCF_000002845.2 Leishmania braziliensis MHOM/BR/75/M2904
TGGGGGAATGAGTGACTTGGTTGATAGGCACAAGCAAGGAAACATAAAGGGGGGAGAGAGCAAAATAAGGTCCATACAAGTGTTCCTTTTTCACTCTTGTCTATCGCCGTACCCTCGCCGCTCTCCCTCGATCTGCTCTTTGTGTGTTCTTCCCCTCCCCCTCTCTCTCACTCTCCGTCCATTGCTCCATTTCTTAACTGGTCTTTTATGTCCTCCGCTCCACACACACTCTCTCCCTCTCGCTCCTCGATGCTGCTATGAGCCATGCTCAATGTTTTTTCCCTTGCTTGTTTGCGTGCTTCTCCTTTGCTCCTTTTTTATGTGTGTGCACTGCACTCTCGCGCACACGGCAGGCTCACCGCACTCCTCCCCATCTCATCGGACGTGCCCTGACCCGAGACCCTGCCTCTCCCTTTCCCTCTCCCGGCCAAAGCATGTGCAAGACACTCTCCAGAAAAGCCGCAGGAAAACGCGAAACAACGCGCTGAGAAAACAGAGAGAGTCTGACGACGTATAACAGGACGAGCACGTGCCCGTGGCGCCACCTCCTACTTCGGGTAGCTCCCGGAGTCAGCAGCCGGATTAAAATGAGGGTGGGTTGAGAGCTCCTCTGAAGAGTGGGCAAAAGCGCAGTTAGAACCGTACGAGCAAGTCCCGCCATTCTCGATGTTCATGCACATCTTCGTCTTGGCCTTGCTACGATCAATACCGCGACGCTGGCGCTGCGGGCCACGGTAGCTGCACATGGGCGGCTGCATGCTGTACTCTGCCGGCAATTGCCAGTGAGTGGTGCGCGTATTGTGATCAATATAGTAGATCTCGCCGTTGGGAGTGTACGCCATCTCCCAGCCAGAAGGCATCTGCATCGGCGGAGGAGCCATTGGCGCGTAGCCGCGGCGATGGGTGTTGTACCCACCGACGTAGGAGTTCATCTGCGTCTTTGGGGTGGTGAAGGGAAGGGCGGGAGGACGAGTGAGCCGAATGCAGGCGTGTAGCGACGGCGATTGCTCACTGAAATACGCCAGCAATGGGAAAGTCCACACACAATACTAAAAGTGGGAAAGGGAAAAAAAAAAAAACGAAAGGACGGACCGGGGTGCTTGGAGAAAGTAGACACCACAGCAAGCGAGAGAGTGGGTGGGGGGAGAAGAGGGAAAAGCGACGACGGAAGAAGAAGCGCCAAAAAAGGATGGGTGTGGGGAGGCGAACTCAAATCCAGAAACTTCAACTCAGCGGTTCTCTCACTCTCTGTGGAGAGGGGACGGTATGACGATTTTCTGCCCCTGGGAGCAACACACAGAGCTCGAACGAGAGAAAAAGAGAAACTGAGCAGCGAAGTAGAACGACGGCTCTTCGGCGAGTTGGTAAAAAAAATCGCAAAGACAAGTTCGATCAGATTAAATTTGTTGGACACACACACACAGAGGAAAGAACAGCTACCAAAGCAAAAAAAAAGGTAAGCCAAGAGACGAAAAAGAGAGGGGAAGAATGGTGGCCAATCTCTGAGTGTTAGTTTTTGATGTTGCGAAGGGGGAGAGCGGGGCCAGGAAAGAAAACGCAACGAAAGTGGTGGGATTCAGGTGGAAATAGAGAGAGCCATGAAGCGCAGCCGAAGGGGGGAGGGGAGGCGCGTACGTGGCAAGTCCAACAGGGCAAAACGTCGTAGGAGGAAAAGGGAGAAGAAAAGGACGAAGTGAGAGCGATGCACTGCATGCGAGAAGCATGCAAACATTTTAAAAGCGAAATGTGACACTCGTGAGGAGGCGAAGGTGAACACCAGAGTGTGGCGCGCTGGAGAGTCTGCTGGCCTTTTGGGGGCATCTCCACTCCTCCTCTCTCTTCTTCTTCACATCATTAAACATCATTTGTGAGAGAACGAGTCGGAGAGGCGCACACGTGCATAGCAGTTCCCTCGCAGCACCCACAGTGCTAGAGGAGAAAGTCAGCACACACTCAGCGATAATAGGACGGGGGAGAAAGGAAAATACTGGCTAAAATATTTCAGCCGCACCGATCTCCGTCTCGCGTGTTTTTCTTTCCAGTAAAATGAACTTGAGTTACATGACGCCTTAGACGCTTCACCTACAACTTTATACGGTTCCTCGTTAGCAAAGAACGACTATTAAATCGAGCGTAGAACGACACACAAAATGAAAAGAGAACAAAAGAGTGAACCGACGCGCATATGCACAGCGACAGAGAAGTATGGCAGTCACACACACACACACACATACCCACACGCACATACACGTGCACCGAGACACAAGCAAGCACCTTTGCATGAACCTCGGTCCACTGCAGATGGTCTGAAGGCGCCGCAAAAAAAAAAGGGTTGAGAAGAAAAGAAGGGAAAGACACAGAAAGGGAAAAGTACAAAGAATGGGGGAGGGAGACAACGCATACCACGCACCCTCTCGTACTGACCTCTGTGTTTCTGCATTCATCTTCTCTCCCTCTCTCTCACACACCTTAGCAGCTTCACTCCCGCGTCACTATATTGCACGTTCTAGATCGAAACGAGTGACGCTACCGAGTACACAGACACACACACACACACAAAGGGTGAATAACCTGCATTCGATGAGGACAGCAGCAACAACGAAATGCCCTCCACTCGTAGTCGCGCTGCCTACTTCTTCACGGAGCGGAAGAGCCTCTTCTTCTTGTGCGCAGGTGCGCCCTTCCCCTCGGCGCCGCTCGACTGCGTCACAGTGCTCTTCGACTCCACACCCTTGTCAATCTCCTCGCGCTGTCGCTTCAGGATGTTGCGCAGTGTCGGATCAACACTGTTGCTGTGGCGCTTCTTCTCCGATACATCTGATAGCCATTCCTCGGCACGCAGGAAAGCGACGTTCTTCATGGCATCCGCGAGCTGCGCACTGCCAACAGTCATCATAGCGTCTAGGACCACGCGGCCGGCCCACGGTGAGACGGCCAGCTCGAAGACGTGAGGCTTCAGCTCGTTCATGAGAAGCTTGCGCTCGCGGTCGAGTTGGCGTGTACGCACCTCTCGCAGAAGTGCCCGTATGACGTAACACGCATGCGTGTGCAAAGCGTAGGAGAGAAGGGCATGAGAGAGAACCTCGTAGTGCTTGGACCGGTTCATCACCCGCTGTTCTTTGCGGCTCACCTTTGTCGCCTCGGCCGCCTCCACCGCGTCAGTATTGCTGCCGTTGGTGCATTTTGTCTGCACCACCACCTCCTCCTCCTTCGCTGCGTCGGAGATGAGCTGGTGCACGGTCTGCATCACTGTCACGTCAGGAGCATAGGCGAGCAGTTTCTGCATGACACGCGAGCCCTGCGCGTGAGAGAGAGCCTCATGCAGGTGTCCCGCGTAGTAGTTCGAGAGGGCCGCCACTAGCGGTGCGCGCACCCCCTCTGGGGAAAACTGAAGGATCGACTGCAAGAGAAAGGACGCCGCGGGGTGTGTGACGAGGTTCGTGAATTCGACAGACTTGAGAAGCACTGCCAGAAGGGCGCTCGCAAACCCGCCGGTGAGGTCCGTTTCCACCAGTTTCTGCAGCACTGGGGAGCTGACGGAGTTCTGCGCGAGTGTAACAGCCTGGTCTACGAGGAGCTGAGTGTGTTTCTCGGTCACGGTATCGCGTGCGACCTCGACGAAGGTGCGCAGCAGCACCGAGCGCACCGGGTCAGTGGCCACGTCCACAATGGAGCTCTTGGCAGTATCGCCGTGACTAGAGGACGCCGCCTCGTCGCTCCTGGTTGTCGTCGTCCTTTTAGAGGCCTTTCTGGGGGGTTTCGAAGAAGAGGCGGTGTGGACAGCGCTAGCGGTACTCGAGCCCGTGTCGTTGCCATTTGAAGGAGAAGTGGCAGTCGCTGACACCAGCAAGGCATCCAAGAGCGTCTTGCGCGCTGCCTCCACAAAGCGCACGGCTGCCACGCCAACAAGCACCGCCCCTTTTGTGTGCGTGATGGCGTGCAGAATATCGGCATTGGTAGATAGTGCAGCCCACACGTCGGCGCGTTGCACATCGTCACCGTGCTCAAGAATTGCGCAGTAGACATGAACGTTGGTGGGTGTGTTAGTGGCCCCTGCAAGCTTCGCAGAGCTCCCGAGAAGGCCAAAGTCAGGCAAACCATAATCCTCCTCATCGTCACCGCCCTTCTTCGTTGCGCCTTCCTGCACTGGCGTGGGGGGCAGCAGGTAGTCCGCCGCGTACTCGCTGAGATGCGCTGCCATGGCGTCCTTCACCTCGACCGGGGTGCGAATATGACGCAGCAGCGCCGTGAGCACGAGCGACTCCTCAGAGAAGCGGAAGAGCGATTGTACGGCCTTGTCTAGCGTGTCGGAGGCGGCAATCGCAGCTTCGTCGCCTTCCGGATCCGCCTCCGCGTACGACGGAAACAGCGCCTCAACGGTTCTGCTGCAGCCATCAGCGACAGACTCGACGTACTTGGACACTACCCGCATCCCATACATATGAAAACTGAGGCTCTTCAGATGTGGCAGAAAGTGCGGCAGCACCACTTCGACGCACTCCGGCACCTCCATCAGCTTCTGCGCAACGTGATTGCCAAAAGGATGCTCGCAGAGACGCTTAAACTCGTCCTCGTCCACGTTCAGCACGAACGCCTCAGCAATGTCCTTCTTCTGGCGTACTGGCATCTTTTCTAGCATGCGCTGCAGCACGGAGTTGCCGACCGGCGACTGTGCCAGGTCTAGCAGTTTCCTACGTACGTGGTAGAGCATCTTTACGCGATCCATGTTGTCGCAGTGGTCCAGCAACGTCAGGAGAATGTGGTGCGTCGTCTTGTTGAGCGAGAGTCCGTAGACGGCTGGAAGGAGCTTCTGTACCACCTTGGCTCGCTGCGCCGGCTTGCCGTACAGCACAATCGCCTCCACCTGTTTTAGTGGCAGCGACTTCCCCGTTGCGACGCGCTGCGCAGGGTTCTTGAGAAAATCCAGACGCATTCCAGGCATGGTGAGTGGGTGGGTGCCTTTCGCTGTAGGTGAAGGAAACACACACAATAAAAGCAAGCACTCAATCGAGCAGAAGCGACGCGGTGCTCTGTGTGAACGTCGGTGCTTGTGGAAAGACGGGCACTCTGTGGGGATGCTGAAGGTCCTGTAGCTCTTTCGGCAGCGTAGAGAGAGTTAATATGAGAAGACGGGGAGGGGATCGGGAGAAGAGAGATCAAAGAGCTCGGCCTGTGACCGCGCGCCTCTGTGAAGGAAGACACTGCCCTCCTCAATGCAGAGCTCCTGCCACAGCTGTACACTACGTTTTTTTGTCCTTTGAAGATGAAGCAGGCGTCCATGTGTGTGTGGGGGGGGGGGGGAGGGTTCCAACTCCAGCACTACCTTCCTCAACTGCCGGAATATATATATATATATATCCGTTCAGTTAAGTCGTGATGCGAGGACACCAAACCCACAGCTGTGACATGATCGCACTGAACCCGTCTACTCGTGGTGTACGTCCCCTGACCAAGCGCCGTGTGTGGCACTAGTGCCGTACCTCCATGTTTTATTCGTTGGTTGGTTGGTTGGTTTTCGTGCAGAGAAGCCGTGCTCGTATGTGCGTGTGTCTTCTGTGTTTGTCTGTCATTCTCTCTCTCTCTCTCTCTCTCTGAGTTGCGCTTATTGCTCGCCTTGACGACGTTTTCTTTTTCTGCTCTCCCCCCTTCCCAACCTTTTTTCGTTAGTGCGTAATACACGGCTGCAGAGCTCAGTATCGATACAGGGGCACACGGAAAGAGGCAGAGAAAAGGAGAGAAAATCATCGAGAACCACACCCACTCTCTCTTTTTCCCTTGCTGTGTGAAGCACAGATGGGCAAGCGAGGGGACGGCGGGCAGGCTGACACAGGAAACACATATAATATATGGATATAGATGTACACGCATGCGTGGTTGTGTGCGCGTGCGTGTGTGTGTGTGTAGGTGTTCAGAGCAAGAACGGAGTCTCACCAGCGTGAGGAGACAAAGAAAAGAGTAAAAACCGATGAGGAGGGAGGAAGAAGAAGGCGTGGTGACAGGAGTGCACTACGAGGCAAGAAGAAGAGTACGAGGATAAACACATAAAAGAGTAAGTGGGGAGGGAAAAAAACAACAACACAACATGACACCACCATCGACACAGTAGCAATAAGAAGACATCGAAACAAGAGAGAGAGGGGGGAGGGAGAGTGACACGCGGCGGGGTTGCAGGGATGATTCGCCATGGTAGTGAAAAAAAAAAAAAAGAAAAAAAAAAGCAAAAGAACCGAATGAGCAGCAGCTGCTGCATTACAGGCCTGGCGTGCTGCTGTACTAGTCTACATGTGGAATCAACGAGAAGAGAGAGCGAGAAAAGAAAGAGTGGCTGTCGCTCTCAGCAGGCAGCGACATGTCCACCAATGTGAACGAGGAGTTTGAAGACGAAAAGACGAAGCAGGGGACATGATTGATCACAGCCGCTATCAGCATGGTAGTCCTTGCATACATAGCCTTGACCTCGTGTAGGAAACAGCGAAACCTAAAAGTGGAGCGACAGCGCGGACAAGCATCAAATGGCACAGGAACGTCAGCATGTGTGTGTGTATGTATGTGGGTGTGTCTGATCGTGGGGAGATGCTTTTCCACGGCGCATTCAGAGCTCACACGGGTCAGACACACACACACACGCCCGCCTGCAGCTACATACCCTCCTTGTTGATGGCCAACTCCTCAGCGCCCTCCACAGAGATCTACCTCTCCCTCCACTTCACCCCCGAGTTCTGTCTCAGTCTCACGTTTTGTTAGCGCGGTGAGCTCCTTGCACGCATTCTGGTCGGTAATCTCGCCTGCAATCAGACGCAGATGCGCAAGATCATGACCTACGACAACATATGCCTCTCCCGGTGTGTTTTCACTCTCTGGCAGCGCGCCGCTCGAGTGGTTCACAAGCGAGGCGCTCGTCGGAGAGAAGACATCCGGTACAGTGGAAGTGGAACTGCCCCGCCTAGGTTGTGCAAGTGCAGCTGAATCGGGTGCAGCTGCCTGTTGCTTTGGAAGATGAGCTCCCTCCTCGGTGCTCTCTCTCGTAACCTGTCGTTCAACGCTTGCGACATCGCCCTCGCCCTCGTTGGACTTAGGCACCGAGAGTCCTCGCTGACGCAACAGACGTTCCTTGACTGCTTGCTTCTGCGTTGCACGCTGCGCCGCGGCGGCGCCCTCGACAGCCTCACGCTTTTCCCGGCTCCGCGTCGCTTCCTGCGCTGCATAGATGCCGTCCACTATAAGGCGCGTGATTTGCATCCAGCACGTTGATTCCTCGGCGAGCACGCACTCGCGCGCATCTGCCGCGGTCTTCTGAAGGTCCTTCACTTGGCGCTGCTCGCAAAGCTCTGCGTGGCGCCGGTTCCTCTCTGCCTGAAGGCGCGCCCGCCCTTCCTCCTCAAAGAGGGCTTCATCAGTCGCCAGCAGCGTCCCATCCAGCAGAGGCCCCGGTGTCGCCGCGGCCCCAGTCGTGGTGGTCGCCAGCGGGCAGAGCGCAGCACCAGAAAAGCGGCTTGACGCGCTCTTTTGTCGCAACTGGGCCAAATACTCCCGGGAGCTGCGCACCGACAAGGCACGACCAGAGCCCCTCACCAGTGGCAATCTGCTCCCTGGAAATGGCGGTTTACTGGTACGACGTCTGGCAGACGTGAGGCGACGATCCACCTCGGGGGCTTTGATGAAGCACCCGGCCCCCAGAGGGCGGTACTCCTTCTCCCAGCGAAAAAGCTCACTGAGGTCGGTGGTCTCCTCACATCGGATGCGCTCGCAGCCGGCAGCGTGGGCCGGTAGCAGCGCCTCGAACTCGATGGCCAGGAGTTCTGCAGTGCGCTGGTCGTGCATCCGCAAGGCCACTTCTTTCTCAATCTCCTCCATCATGACTCGCCGCTGCTCTGCGCGCTCTCGTGCGGCCCTGATCACAAGCTCTGCTGCCTCGTCTCCAGCAAGGAGTTCGGCGCGTGCCTGCAGCGCCTCGATAATCAGGTTTGTGAAAGCCACCTCCTCGCCGGCGAGAAGGTGACTGCGAATACTCTCCTCCGCAGAGACATAATAGTGGCGCTGCGTTGCACGAAAGAAATCCTCGAAAATGGCCTCGTCTTCGGTATTAGTCTCTGCAGCATCTCGGTTTGGTGCACCTGGAATGATCAGGCTGTGCGCTGAAAAGACCAGACTGGCCTCAGCTGATTTCGCCGCACCGCTCAGTTTGGGCGGAGAAACCGCGACAGGCGAAATGCTCGTAGCGGCTACCCGAATATTCCGCCGCCCACGCATGAGTGCGGCGGTGACGGAAGAATGATTGCCCTCATATTGCCGGTGCTGCTTCAGCTTGTACGGGCTAGGTGGACGTGGCGTCAGCTCGGCCATAAGGCTGTGAGGCATCCCACCAGCGGCGTGACCAAAAGTAGGCGACTCCCCCTTGCTGAGACGGCCATCTTTGGTAGGAGACTTCATGTGTACAACTCGGCCAAGGTGAGAAGACATGCAAGCGGAGGACTGATTCTACTTGGCTGGCGGCGTGGTGAGGGAAGTAGTGCGTCAAGACCGCAAGAGAGAGAGAGAGAGATGCGTATGTGTGTTCGTCTTTCTGCACGGAATGTGTGAGAACGTAAGCCTGACGTACAACGACGAATGTATCTGTTTTGCTATGGTGTGTGGAGTACACTCACCAACAAGGCGTGAGGGCGTGCAGAGAGCAGAAGGCAGTAGGCACCACAAGCGGATGGAAAATAAAACAACACGAAAAGTCAAGCAAATCACTGCGAGTCGCAGAGACACTTTGCGGGATGAAGGAAAATCATGAGGCCGCTGGTCACCCTCTTCTACCGTATTGAGAGAAAGGAAAACGGCATCGCTGTCACGTGAGTCAAGCAAAGAGTAGCGCCGCATATCTCACAGTGCCCGGAAGCACATGCGCGCAGCGTTGCGTGGAAGCCGTATTGCCCCCCCCCCTCCCCTGTTTTTCCGCTAAAGTGCGGGTGGGAGACGCGCGAGCATCTGTGTACGCCGAACTCTTGATGCTCAGTGTACACTCGCCGTGTCTCCCACTGAGATGCAGTGAGGAAAACATCACGGAGGGAAAAAGAGAAAACGAGCCTCTCCACCTCTGAAGCTCTACCACGCATCCGACCAGGCCGTACGAGCGTTAACTGAGGTTGTACCCTTCTGGCTTTGAGAGGGGAACGAGAGGGGATACCTCTTCGACTTGTGAAGCGCAGCACCACACTCCAGAACACGTGAACTCAATACCACCCGAAAACAAAGCTGACAACACAAGAGTCAACAAGATCCAAACCTAGGTTGCGTCACGAGCACACACATACCCATCACGGGATGGGCACATCAGTACATCCGCCACGACTGCCCTCATGATATAGTAGGTTTTCTTCAAGGCCACCCAGCACCTCTGCCACCGCACTAAGCACGATCAGAAGTGAGATGTCCTAGGAGAACCTCAGAGCGCATAGGCTGCTACTGCCACTGTTAGATACGACTCCCCGACGCGCAGGTGCTCAGTGTGGATACACCACAGGTACACCGTTGGCACTCATTGCCGTGCGCCGCGACCATCCCAAGCCACGCTGCATGCTCCCGTCCATGATGCGCGTTGGCTGCGCCTGAAACCAGAAGTGTGGGTCATCGCCCATGTTCACCGACCCATCCGGGCGGTGCCGGGCGCGTACACGCAGCTTTTCTGGCTGCATAGCGTGGAACTCGAGGAGGGCCTCGACTTCCTCATCGACCGGCGCCGCTGGCTCAGGAAGCCCGAGCTTCTCATAATACTCCTGGACCTGAATATCCCACTTGGTGGTGAAGAAGGTCACAGTGCTAGGGTCTGGCGGGATCGCCCTCTCAACGGCGCGCAGGCTGGCCAGGCACGCAGCAGAGACACTTGGCAGCATCTTCCGATTCGTCGGCTTAGTGAAGCTACTGTGCAGGCGGTAGTTACTGCGATCAGCGAGGGGAAAGTCGCGCTGCTCCTCGTCCGCCGTCATCGTTCTCACGTGTGGGACGTAGCTAGTTTGCTTGAAGAGAAGACACAAATGCCGAGTCGTTCCTGCGTCCTCGGTAGGTAGTGGAGCAACGTAAGGAACAACAACGTCGCCCTTGCTATGTAGCCCCTCCGTATCCACAACTGTGTCCTTCACCGTGGGAACCGCTTGCGGGGCAAGCAGATTGGCCACCATGTAATTTAGGAAAAAGCCGCGATCAGCCCTCTGTCGATCCTGCGAGAGCGGCACGCGATACGGGTAGTCAGGGGAAAGCATGACAAACGTGTAGTACTTCGCCCCTGCCTTGGAAGATTCCTTGTGTACTAGACCTGCTGTTTTGGCGACATGGCTAGCTTCGCTCGCAGCAGCAGATTCCTCCTCAAAGAGGAAAATGCTCGGCGGGTGCTGAAGATCTGTCAGCTCTATGTAATTGCCGCAGTGCGCCGTGAACCAGAAGTTGCGCGGCGTCATGTTCGTCTGAGGAGGCGGCGGTGGGATCTTGTCGCCGTTCTCGTCCATGAGCCGCGCACGTGTGCTGTATTGGCCAGGGAAGACGACAGAGAGGTTCACGTTTGCGTTGATGTGCGGGACGTAGTGCGGTATGATCTCGTGCTTGCGCAGGTATCGCAGCAGCCGGGCGCGATGCTCGATCCAGCGTGTCGACTGAGGCGATGGCACGAGCATTCGATGGTCCTCTTCAGGCACCGGCGGGTAGGCCGTTCGCTCGAAATCACTAGCGTTCCAGTAAATGAAAAAATCCGGCGGCGGAGTCAAGTTGAAGAGATGCGGTGTATCAAGCTCCGTCTCATACACCGGGTACTCAAACATGCTGTCCGACAGAATCGTTTTCTCGTATGGGTACTGGAAGTCGTGCAGTGCCTCGGGGCGGGGCAGCTTCTCGATCTGGCGCGCCTTACGGTCCATCTCGCGCTGCTCGCGTGACCGAGCATCCTTTGTGCTAGACTGCGTTTTCCAGCCCGGCATGTGATACGATTCAGCGGCGCTTTGCAGGACGTGCCCCGCATGCACCGCTGCCACAGAGCTTCGCAGAACGCGTCTCATGTCCTGTTCTGATGAAAGTGCTGCTGCTGTGATGAATGGGTCGAGGTGAGACGAATCAGAGAGAAAAAACTCCGTACGTGTGTAGACAAAGGAGAAAATAGGGAACGAAAAGAGAAGATACTGCCTTGAAGTTGCTAGGTGACCATGTGGAATGAAGGTGGCATTCATGGTAGTCGTAGCGTTGAGGCTAACCTCCAAGAAGGGGCAATGCAACATACAGACACCAAAAGCGAGAGAAACAAAGGTCCTTTATGGACACAGAGGGAGACAGTCTTCAGACCCCCACCTGCATTCACCACCGGTACACTGATGAAAACATTGCCCAACACAGTTTGATTCCCCTCGCTTGGCGAGAAGACAGATAGAGAGAGAGAGAGAGAGACAGCCTGTAAAAGGAAGAAGAAGTACGTCTGTTGTCGGCATAACGTGTCTCTCTGTCGGTGTATCGTTTATATGCCAATGGACACTCGCCCCCCACCCACCCTGCCCTCACATTAAGTTTGCGCACAGAGATGCAAATTGCAAGGCGATAAAGAGGCGGGAAATAAGGAAGGGTCATTCAGCAGATGGCACAAAGAGAAGAATGAAATGTGCACATGGACATAACAACCTGATTCGTCGCATCGCTTGCAAGAAGAAAAAAAAAGCGACCGAGTAGGGAACGTCATACCATGCCTGAAAAGGCAGAGCTATCCTACATCGATGAAAGACGCAGCGCACTGCAGCACACAGTCACAGACACATATGTGCGTGTGTGTATGTGGGGGGGGGGGGGGTTCACACATTTTTCTACTCGGTCACTTTCTTGGACTTCTTCGCAAAGAACGCTTGCCGGTACGTCGTAACGGGCACTATCACCTCCTCTCCCGACGGCATTTGCGCGTTCCGGCCTACGGAGCGCTGCCGCTCGCACTCGTCGGCCGTCTGTCCATCAAGGAAAGTCATGCATTTTAGCCACTCCGTGTCTTCGGTGTAGCGGATCATGTTCTGCCGGGTGAGGCGATACGCCACCTGCTCGCCAAAGTAGGCGCGCGTCGACTCCTTGACGTGCAGGACGCTGTACCCATTCACAGGGTCCTCGGTGTCAGCCTCGTCAACGCCGATCGTCTTAATGAATTCCGAGAGCGACGTGTCGCGGTCCACTGTGCCGTTGCGGCGCTGCTCCTCTCGCCCCGTCTCAATGATGTGAATGGGAATCTCCGGCATCTCCGGCGATGTGAGGAAATCAAAGTCGCTGGTGCGAAGCTCCGTCACAACTGGCCCGTGTGGCTTCTCGCTAAGTTGCCTATACTCGGCCTCTGCTTCATTCACGAGGTTGTGCATCGCTGCTCCGCTGTTGGACTGTTTGGCCGCAACTGACCCCGGTGATGAAGGAGGTGCCACACCGTCGCTTAGAACAGTGCTAATACCCACGCAGAGTAGGGCCGTACCTTTGTGGCATGCTTTGCCACGATAGAGGAAGGCAAGAGATCAGCTCGAGCGGGGGACGCGAATGAGCGCAGTTTTCTGAGGTGCGCCACAATGGACAGAAAAGAAAAACAAGTGCCGGATACAGAGCCGCCGTAAGTGTGGCGGCATGCAAAGAAAGTTGTGCAGACGAGAAGGCAACCACACTCGCACAGTTGCGCGCATTCCGGTGCTCGCTCACCTACAGACTAATCAGGTCTAGTAAGGGCACCGTTTGCGATCCTGCACTCAATGAGGGAGGCACAGAAGAAGAGGGGGGTGAGGGGAACAGATGAGACACCGAACCCCATGACCACATTTTCATCTCTCTAATGGAGCACTACATACACGAGCATGGTGTGTCGGTGAATCCTATGTGCGTGTCTTTCGATCACTGAGCTCAGTTTCCTCGCTGTCTGCACGTGCGTGTTACTCGTAATTTAAACCGTATGTCGCCCGAGGTAGGGATGGAGAGAACCAGAGAGTTGGTGAGGCATCGACCACTGACCCACCTCCTCCTCCTCCTCCTTTGCTACTCGCTCACTGCGCTGCACTTGCATCGATCCCCGTCCACCCACCCCCGTCGCCCTCACTCCACCTCAAACCGTCGGCACATCACATCGAAGAACGATCAGAAGATGTTTTGTCCGTTCTTTGTCGTCTTATACCGCGTGGAAAGGCACGGTGCCGAGACACACACACACACAGAGACTTCAAAAGAGGTCCTCGAGGAGGTCATCCTTGGGCATCTTGCGCGTTCGCAGGTACGCCATAAGCTCCTTCGGCTTGGACTCGAGGTCCTTCATCTCCCAGTACTGCTGCACCGTAGCCTCCACCGACTCCTTCTCAGTGCCGTACACGGGGCTGCAGGTCAGTGGTGGGTAAACCACCGGAAGGTACTGAGCCTTCTGCTGAAGAGGCGTCAACCGTACGCTGAGCGGGTGTACGATGTTGGGGACACGGAGAACACACCCCGCCTTAGGCCAGCACCAGCTCATCCCCCAGTACACCGCCAGCCATTCCTCCATGGTGGCCGGAACTTCTGCGTTAGACAAGGCGCTGTAAGGTGCGCTCTGCAGCACCTCATGCATTGCTCGATTACCACCGTGGAGAAGACGGTCAAGTGAGGCGCGAGAGCTCTCAGAGAGACCGTAGTGGTTCCGATTGGTGGCCAGTGCGTACAGGGAAAGCACGGCGCGCCGACGCACTACGGCGTGATACGAGGTGGCCTCCTTGTGTTCCTCGAAGACTCGGATAAGGTAGGGCACTACATGTCCTGCGACAAAACTGTCGTCCTGCAGATCTTCCTGAAGGTAGGCGTAGATGATGGAGCTCGTTTGCCAGCGAGAGCAGCGGTGGAGAAAGTATGAGACGTCGTCCAGCCAGAGATTCGAGATGCGGCGCTGCTCGACAACAACACAATCTCGCAACGCGATTGAGGTCTGTGCGACATTCGGGGGCACAATCATCGGTGCCCCACCGCTCTCGAGAACAGCGACTGTAAGGACTGGCAGGAGAGCAGGATCGCAGGGCAGCGCCTCGTCCGGAGTTCCAAAGAGGTCCAGCGCCACCACCTTGCCACACATGTTTGCCTCGTCGTCATGCATCACCCAGTCATATCCACCTTTCGGTGCAAAGATGGTCAGCATCGCTGGTACCATGGCACGCCGGACTGCTGACGATGCAACTTCTGCGGCAGAGCTCTCGGGACACAAGAGAGATCGAATGCGCGTCGAAGTGGCGCTACTGTTGGCAGACCAAGGCGACGTCGTCGATAGGGGTGGTGGTAGCACCGGATCTGGCAGGCCCACCTTCGCGTTCCCATCGTCGCAGTTCTCTAGTGGTAAAGGCAGCGCAACCTGCATGGCAAACTCGCCGGAGTCGTTCAGGTGCCAGTGCCTCACCATCCCCCGTTGTGACACCCACGTTGCCGTGTCGCAGACGGCGCCGTCGCCGACACACGACGGCCACAGCAGGTGCTCACCAAGGATGGGAATCGGTGGGCAACCGTCGTTGCGGTGAAACAGCTGCAGATCAAGCACCTCCTCTGCCTCGATAGCGTCACTTGGCACTGGTGCAGTCGCAGCACCGACCGCCTCCAGCTCTTGCTGGCTGAGAGGCACGTCCACCCCACGGGTGTGGTGGAACACCTCCTCAAAGGACGAGATCATCTTGTGAAACGAGGACACATACATGTCCGTGCCAGGTGCTCCCCAGCCGCGCCGTAAAGCGATCTGTGGCTTCGGGAACGCATTCCAACGCGTGTCGGCCAGCCAACGCAAGCTATCTGGACCACACGCCGTATGAACCGCCACTGCACGTGATTTGCTCGCACGGACGGGAACACCGGCGTCGAGGTATAGCATCAGCTCCTCTTCAGAGGAAATAAGGCTCTCTTGAGACGCCGCAACTCCAGGCTCCGCTGACGGTGCGAGGACGCAGCGCCACTTGCCTGAGACCGCTGAGGCGTCGAAAGGTGCTGGAAGCTGGACTTGACTCAGAACATCGCGAAGCGAGAAGACGAGGAGACCGCAGTGCATCTCTGTTAATGGCGTCAAAGTTGAAAGATCCATCATTTTCGAGCAGGACTGCCATGTGGAGGACTAAAGTATGCAAGGCGGAAAACTCCAGTAGAGTTTTTGAGGGTGATGTAGGTATAGTGCTTCTCGACGGCTTCAGTAGTAGCTCAGTCGCCGTAAGCAGCTATACGTCCACTCCGAGAGGCGGCCTCTCCGAAACCAACGCTCGAAGAGGCGAATGAGACAGTCAGTGTCCTGGGAAGGGACACGTGAAACCGCCTCCACTTGCCGAACCCCCCGATGAACCTCTGCTACGGCTAAAGGGAAGTACGTACGGTGGGTGCTCGAGCGGAAGCCGAGCTCCAAAACAATAGAGAGAAGGGGGAGAGGTGGAAAAAAAGAGGGGATGTCGTTTGACGGGCTCACCAAATTTTGGCGCTAAGTGCATGCTGCTGCTACAGTAATCACAACCGTTCGAGCCACGTCCACGATAGAGGCTGAATGGTGCCTTGCACAAGTCCAACAGCTACGAAGAGCGAGCCTAGTAGTGAGGCTACCCCCCCCCCTTTTTTCACGCTCGACTGAATTGCAAGGCACAGAAGAAGCAAGTGCGCAGCACTGCCCCTTTTCTTGTTCCTACCCTGCCACTGCCTTGCTTGCATGTCTACCAAGAGAAATAGGTGCCCGCGCAAGAACGAAGGAAAGTGAGAAAGACACAGTATTCGTGGGTAAAAGAGGCTGATTTGTGCGTGGTTGAGTTCTCATTTCTTCTCGCCCTTGCTGTTACTGAAAGAAAAAAGGGGGAAGCGTGACGGCATCCTTTAAGGCTGAGGTAAAACCGAAAAGGAGTCCGAGAGAGAGATGGGGGAGATGACGATGGTCAAAGGGTTTGCCTGGGAGTGGGCGCACGTGCGTGTAGATGTTTGTACGCAGGCCATCAACAGCCTGAAAACAACACCCTTCAAAACTAAGGACAAGAGCACGCCCTGTACTAAGCCCGCCTTCGCAGACCCCGCAGAGCAGCACACATTTTCGTTCTTTTTTGGGGGAGTGCCGCAGGGAGCACTCGGCACAGGCTCTCCTCGCACCAGCAGCTGCACTCGCGCTGGCCTCCACAGTGCCGCCAACAGCGCTCTCAGTAGAAGGAGCGAGTGAGCACCTTGCGAGACCGCCCATGGGAGCGCACATCGCTACTCTTATTCTCACGGTGCTGCGCATTGTTACAGCCATGGCCGCCGCCGCCCCGGTGAGCTGAGTGCCCACCGCAAACTCCCTGTCCGTTACGATCAGCAACGCCACTGCGTCCGTGCTTGTCGCGAAGTGCAGCGGTGACCTTTGTCGATGCCAGTGATGCGCCTTCTCTTCTACGAACACTACCACGCCGTGGGTCACCTCTACCACAGGCGTAACCAGCTTGCTTGCGCTGAACAGCACGACGCCGCATGGTGGAGGTATCGTCTTGCCCCTCGTCGTCGTCGTCGTCGTCAGCCCCATTTACTTCAAACGCGCTGTCCGCTTCTCTGACAAGCAAAGAGGAGTCGCAGTCTTCGTCGTCATCCACCTCGCTCTCCTTCACGTCACTATCCTCTCCTGACGAGCCAGCCTCACCAGGCGCCCCAGGGTCATCCTGGAGTGGCTCCTTCGCCTTTGCCGCCGCCCGCTCCGCCTTGCGGCGGAGTATGTAGGATTCCATTAGCGCTGTCATGTGACTATCCTCTTGACCTGCGAACTTACGCGCCGCGATGCGGCCCAATCGCCTCTTAAGTCGGATAACACGCTTTGTTTTGGCTAGCTTTGCTTGCTTCTCCTTGCGCCGCTCTGAGCGCGACTTCATGGGGTCAAAGCCCCGGCTGTAAGGATTACCACGCATGACGCTACGGCTCACAGCTTTAGATACATACACAAACACCGATGCAGCAGATGGTCGTGGAGTCGTGTGAATGATGAGCTGATGGAAGGCGGAGGCGTGTGAATACGCGGTTGCTTTGCACCACAGCCGCGCTCCTTAGTGTAGCAGAAGGAGAGAGAATACTGACTAGTTGGCGGGGAGGTACGGTGCACCGCGCAGAGCCAATGAAGGTGTACAGAGGATGAGAAGGGGATGATAGGCGAGTCATGACGAATCAGCGCAGAGAAAAAAGAGAACACCTGGCCTGAATGAGGCCTCCGTATCGACCCGTCATGCCACAGCGTACAGGACATACCGTCCATTACACTGGAAGCCGCAACGTGCCTCAACGTGCAAGGAAAGAGGCGCTCATGGAATGCTGGGCTACACGGACGACTCCTCAGAGAGAAGGACTGGCCACCCAACTACCAGACTCGTTTCGTTTTAATTTCGTCGCCGAGGCACGTTTCACCTCCACGTGAAGTCAAAGCAAGGCGAACGAGGATTCCACCATCGTACCGACACAGATACAACTCGCAGCCAGCTAATGGCCGCTCTACAGTCACCCTAGAGCGGAAACGAAAAAAAAAGGGAGAAAAAAATGAAGATCGAGGGCCTCTGTATTCATGTATACTTACTTAGTGTACACACTGGGTGTGAAGAGCAGATGGGGTAGGAAAGAATCGCGCTCTTCCACCTCCACGGCGAAGCAGTCGCTTGGATCCAAGCGGTCTCCACCGAGTACAAACACCGAAGCGCACACCTCTCTTCGTCGGCCCACCGTACGACCCTACCCAAAAAAGACATGCACTGTGCGTCAGCGATGGCGCTTACGGCTGCGCTTCTTTAATGCATCGGATCGACCAATGAAACGGCCGGCCTCAAAACCAGCATTATAGAACGAGTGCACTAGTGCCTGAATGTCCTCGGGAAGGCCATTCAAAGTTGGAAAGTCGTGACTTACCATCTTGGACTTTGCAGACGTCGAGCCGCGCGGCGCTCGTACGTCTCGCTCCGTTGCAGCTGTGCCCGACGATGTCGCTGAAGTGGACACACGCCCCTCCTCCTCCTCCTCCTCCTCCTCCCCCTCCGAACTCTCAGTTCCAGTGGACAGGACGGAATGGTCGTGATCCTGCCCGTCCTCGCGAGTATCTTTGACGGCGTCGGCATTGTCCAGCTGTTCGTTAAACAGCTTCAACAAGTACGCATCATCCCAGAGCGCCTCGTCAGCGCGCGAATAGGTTTCACCCAAGGCCGGCTTGCCGTTGCAGCCGCGAGAGCGACGCGCAGTAGACATGAAAAAAAAAAGAGCACAAATTCTCAGTGAAGGAAAAAAGGAAACGAATAGCAACACAAGACAAGACAGCAGGCAAGAACGAGACGCGGCCCTTTCCTCACACCCACACACTCCCCAAGAGTGAATAAAACAGCACCGGAGGAAGGCAACTAATAGAAAAGAAAGCGCTAACGATAGTACGTAGCGCAGCTGTGGGAGTTGAGGTAGAGAGGGAGGGAACAGTGCATTTTGTAAGCGAGGAAACGGGAGTAGGTCAGAGGTAGGGGAAGAGAACGCCAATGGCAGTGCCCAACTCGGGCATAGTGTTGAACGACTATCTCATAATGATGTTTGTCTCATTTGAGGAAAGCAGCCGCACCAGCGAGGGGGAGAGAGGAGCAGTAATCATACCTGTGTACCACCACTTGCGTACGTCACCGCTTCATGATGGGCAGAAATGAAACCGCAAAAGTGAAGACCACATGCTCCACAATCTCTCCTCACCTCAGACAGGGAGTCTGATAAAAAATGATGGAGGGAGATGCATACGAATCCACCAAAGAAGCACTTTTCAGCCTCCAACGTGGCCATCCTAAGACGAACAAATCAGCAAAATGTACACAAATCACAACAGCCCACACATCCCGCTGTTGTGGTGTGCCTCAAACCCTGGCCTTCTCGGACAAACTGTCCTGCCGTCAACGCCATCCATGCGTCTAAGAAACTCATTGTGTCCTTCCTCATATGCATGCAGCGCCACCGGGAAGCCAGACGAACCTGGATAGACGGCACGCCTTGATCCAAAGAGGAACACCCTTAGGGTTCTGCTTGACCGCGAGGCGCGTGGCATCTAACGTGCTAGTAGCATAGGTTGGGTTCGGATACACACCGCATTAGCTCGGGGAAGAAGTTAGCCTCCCTCGGGTCAGAGCTTTCTGAGACTCTGTGCTCTGCCAGGGTGTCATGTCTCGCTCTCCATCGCTTCCAGCCGCTGCATCGCCTAACATTGTGTGGAAACCTTACACACTGGAGCCTGGAGGACTTGATGGTGTAGCTGGAGTTGTTCCTGTCATGTTTCCGGCATCTGCGCCTCACGAGCCCAGCCGGTCAGATGGTGGAGATGCCGCATACTTCGCAGACGCATACTTTTCGGCTGGTCGGTGTGGATCGCCTCGCGCCTTGCACGTGAATCCCTCGCGGTCTACTGGCCTCTCTCGATGCCTTGCTCTGATGTAATAACACAATGCCAGCCATGCGCAATAGCACTCGCATTTTGGCAGCATCGGGCCTCGTTCGGGACGGCGTTTTTCTCGAGGTAAAAAGGGGGGCTCACTATCCGCCTCTTTCACCTCCGTCAATGTCACCGAAGGCTGCATCTGGGTGGTCTGTCCCGCCTGTGTTGCCGCAGGTGGGGCACTGTTGTGGGTCTGTGAATGGGAGGGGCACGCCATCGGTTCCTGCACCCGCACACTTTTCACTGAAGCAGCAGGGGTGTGTGGGAGAGAGAGAGGAATAACAGACGAAGGAGATTACAGCACAACAACATCAGCGAAAAAGGGGCGTCCTCCCCCATCGCTTAAAAAGAGGCGTGCAGTAAACGTTTCTTCGTCCCTCACAAACTCACTACGTGAGCGCATGGTGGAAGAGGACGGAGAGAGAGACTTAGAAGAGAGAAGGCGCGGCGGTGAATGGCGTGTAGAAACATCCAAAGAAAGTGGTGAAAAACAAACAGTGGGGGGGGCGGGGGGGGGGGACAAGTCAAAGTAACAGTTGAATGAGAGCCCTGTCTGGCCCAGACACGCACACGCGGAAATAAGGAGGCCACTGAGAAGAAGAGAACAACAAAGCCAGCAGTCTCTCGCTCTCTGATGAATAGTCTACCAATGAAAAAAAGGAGACTTTTCCGGGGAGTCCAATACGCTCACAAGGGAAGAAAGGATGGGGAAGGATGGGAAAGAGGGAGAGGGAGGTGGCGGGGAAACTCAGAGAAACAGCAAAGGACTCCAATAAATACTCTAGGCACGTGTGCTGCTGTTGTCTTACGTTGCTTCGTCTTTCCATCTTGAAAGAGGTTTTGGTTGTGAAAAGAGAGAAATATGATGCATCAGATAACCAAGCACAGCATCGAAACTCTGGATCAAGTCAGATGAATTGGCTAGGGGCGGGTAGGGGAAGAAAAACGAAACGAAATCAAAACGAAAGTCACCACTGAATGTACATTCTGCCATTGAGAGAGTCGCACAGAAACAAAGAAAAAAGGGGGGCCGGAGCGCGCGTGTTGGAAGAAGCCGGGCCACGCAAGGGCATGCAACACCGCCTTTACTCAACACAGCGCACTGTGAAAGTCTCCACGTTGCCCCCTCCCCCCTCACCCCCGACACACACACACACACACCCATGTGCCGATACAGAGAGAGTGGGGTGGCAGGGTGCAAGCGTCTGCACGAACGCATGAACAAGGGCATGAGCGCAGGAGAAAAGCAAGCTCGACAGACACCGAAGCGTGAGGCCGCTTCACTGTTATCACTGTCATCGCACAGCCCCGTCTGCCTCCACCATGAGAGGAGAAAAAAAACGCAAAAGCTCAAGCTCCCTCTCCCCAAAAGTATGGACACCATTCATGAGGATGAGGAGTGAGGCACCTCTCACGGCAACTCTTATCATTTCCTCTACACCCCCAGCGAGGAACATGTAAATCAGAGCAATGAGAAACGTCAGAGAGTTCTACAAGTAGAAGAAAAAGGAGGCGCCCACTTGTGCCACCACGCAAAAGTTAGAGCAAACGCTGGAAACAGCGAGAGCAGCATCGGTACTACTGCTAGCAGGGGCCACCAACAGAGCGTCCGAGAGAGAGAGAGAGGGGGAGAGCGACACCGAGATATCAAACCGACAGGAAAGCGGCGACAGTGTGATGAATGAGAGGTGAAAGGAAGAAAACAAAAAAAAAAAGGAAAAAAGAACTGAAAGGGGGGTAGACCAGCACAAAAAAAAAAGACACGCAAAGAGTTGCCAACACGAACCGACACAAGTACGGAAGCCACAACGGGGGAGCCGAAAACAACTCACAACACCGCGAGCAAAGAGTGCAACGCCGCCTGCCCCCTCCTCCAGCACTGAAGAGGCTCGCACACTTTCTTTCGCCAGCGGGGGAGGGAGCGGGGCGGTGAAAGAAGACAAAGAGGGAGAGACAGAGAGACACCGCGCCCACTGGCGAGTCAGCACACCCGTCTCCGTCAACGCAACCTCTGGGAGGTGTGTGCGGCCGGGCCGCTTACACCGGGGCCATACCGACAGGGAGGCGGAGGGTGTTTCTTACACAAGAGCACTGATGCGCGTACTCGCGGTGCCTGCACACGCACGAGAGTGCAGAACCGCCCGTCCGCCCAGCCCCCCGGCGCACTGGTGGGCGACATGAAGGGGGTCGGAGGGGCCCAACCTACTCTGAGAGCACAGTCAGTGGAAAACAACGAGAGAGAGAAAGGGGGCCCTAGGGGCACTGGGGAGCGCTCGCCACGAAGCTGGAAGCTCGAGGCAACGCTCGCACATACAGACCTCCCCTCCAGCAGAACAAGAGAAAGCGCAACAGACCCCTCACCCAGCGGCGCCGTTATGTCTCGAGAGATCCGCACCCCGACAACGAAAGAGAGCACGCGGCGTAATGAACGGAGAGCAGGTTCCGCCAGGGTCCCTGCCGTGCCTTCCTAGCCGCATTGGGGAGGAGGGAGGGGGGCGAGCAAAAAGTCCCGGAGGCGAAGGCGAGCCAGAGTTCGCCGTCGGCATTCACCGGCAACGACACGCCTTCACTATCAACAAGAATGCATCGCTAAGCGGGCAGGAGCAGAGAAAGAAAGGAAAGAAAAACAGTGAATGAAGAGAATCAATGACGAACACATTAGGCAAGAAAGAGCGACATGATGAACGACAAAAGAGATCCTCAATACGGCGCACGGTCTCCAGTCCTCCTCGGCCCTCCGATGTCTAAGCAAGCAGGCGGGGCACGACGACATCGGGTACAGCGGAACCACCTACACACCCATACACAGCCGTGCAGCACCGGGAGATACGAAGAGGATAGTGGAGAAAGGGGCGAACTAAATGGCAAAAGTGCATCCTCCAGCCGCACTCTGTGCACCGGGGGTCATTCAGTGAGGTATAGAGTACGCAAGAGTGCAGGCAAAAGGTCGACTAGAGAGTGAAAGCGTAGAGCTCGCCTGTACACTACTTCACAAACATTCTAGGAAAGAGAAAAAGAGCAATGGCAATGCACACACCCGACAACGGCTTTGAGTGCACATCACAACTGGCGAGGTTACGCTCTTGAATGGAGGGCGAACTACATCTGCCTCTCGTTTTAACTACCCATTCCACTCCCCGTGTTCTCCTGCGCCCTTCGTTCTCGCTGACTTGCCGCCCCTGGTCCTGCCTTTAGTCAATCTGCAAGGCACGCATGAGGACTTGCATCCACTGGTCCAGCTCCTCAGCAGTGGGGACGCCAAACACGATGGAGTTGGTGCTCTTCATCGCAATGGCAAAGGCGTAGGGTGGCCTGTAGCTGTTGGTAGGACACCCCGCGGTCCCCACACGCACATGCGCATCCTCTACCTCACACGGACTCACCGACTTGATGAAGGAAAGCGGGACGCGCTTGCTGCGCTCACCGCCGCTCACGGCCTCCTTTCCCTTGGAGAGGGAAATCGTGAGGACGGAGCCATCGAGGACAAGATACCGCTCCTTCCACACACCGTTTTGGCTATCCTTGAACACGACACCCTCGTACCGTGGCGCGGCGCTCTCGGAGATCGTGCGTCTCGACACCTGTGCAACGACATCCTTCCCCTCAGCAATGCCCTGCAGCACCAGCGCCTGATCCGCCGGGTCAGGAAAGTAGAGTTTCTGCCGGTCTATCGCTGGGTTTGCGGCAAGTGCCGCCGCATCGGCGCTGATGAGAGACTGGACGTACTTTTCAAAGACAAAGAGGTAGTGCTGCATCACAGACGTGTGCAGCAGCTCCTCGGCACTCGGTCGTTTCTCGGGTGACTTCTGAAAAATAGAGGCGAGCAGCTCGCGCATGTCGTTGGAGAACTTTGCCTTGCCAGCCTCCTGATTGTGCGCGTCCGCCGTCCCTAATGTAGGTGGCCCCGTGGGCGGTACAAACTCATCCTCCAGCACGCGCATGCGCAGCTCTGGCAAGCTGCCAGCCTCATAGGGACGATGACCGCCCATCAGCATCTCGTAAAGTACGACACCGGCGGCCCAGACGTCCGCCTTCTTGCCGTAGCGCTTCCCTTTCCACATCTCTGGCGAGAGGTAGTACGGCGTGCCAAGAAATGTACCAGCGATGTTCTCGCTACTGACAGTGCTCTCATACTTCTGCGAGAAGCCGAAGTCGCCAAGTTTAAGGAAGCCGCGTGAGGTAATCAGCACGTTTGCACTCTTTATGTCACGGTGGATCATTCGACGTGCAGAGATGTGATGCAGCGCCAAGAGCAGCTGCACAAAGTAGGTACCCGCCTCTCGCTCCGACAACAGTATCCGAGAACCATTCGTTCCTGCATCATTGCCCGCTGCGGCATTGCTGCCCTCTTCGAGAAACGGACGCACTGTGGAGGCGTTGTATAAACTGCGGCGCAGGTCTCCCCGATCCGCGAGCTCCGTAATGATGATCATCGCCTCATCATCGCTGTCGAGTACGTAGTGCTCGTAGTAGCGGATGATGGCGAAGTGATTCGTGTGCGCCAGGCACATAATCTCTCTCTGGGAGTATTGTCGGTCTTGTGACATCATTGCACGCAGGTCCATAATCTTCGCCACATACAGGCCATTTGGCTGCGTCGGGCGTGCCAACACGTTGCTGTTACTCTGCGCCTCCACCATGGGTAGCGCGGCTGGGTTGTAGGCAGGGTTGCGCATCACCACGTACGCCTCGCCGTAGGCGCCTCTGCCGATGGATTGAAGCTTGACGTACTTGCTGTGACTGTCCTTGCCTCCAATAATGTCGCTCAGAGAGAGGTACCCGACATGCTCCCCCCTGCCATTACGGATGGGAATAGGCGAGCCAGCGTCGTTCACCGACGTGACGGAACTGGTGTCACCCTTGCTCCTGCTGCCTTTGGGGGGACTTCCAGCCGTGATGGAGGCAGTGCAGAGCTCCACCTTATTGTTTTTGGGGGGCACTACCGTCGTTGTTGCGACCGAGGCGGCGATATCACCTCTATTGGAAGCATGAGGGTTACATGTCCACTGCGCACTGCCCGCAGCCGACGGCTTCGTCGCCAAGGCAGCAGCTACAGTGCCAACTTTGAGATCGGATTTAGCTAGACTGTAGGCATTCCCCTCATCAGCTGCGCTTTCGCCGGGGATATTGGAGCAGCTCTTCGCCAACCCGCTACCCATGATTACGCCGATTGTGGGTACACAACGGATGGATTGTACAGCAACTTGCCCAAGACTACCTTTCTCAAAGCAGAGGCACAAGACACACACACACACATACAAAAGGGGCGCTCGAGGCAGAAAAGAGACCGGTGATATCTCGGTCACAAGGAGCGTAGGCAGAGGCAAAAAAAGCACGCGACAGGTGTGTAGACAGAGACAGAACAAGTACTCTGCACCAGATGAGAAAAGTAATACGAACACCAACAGCAAGATAATGACGAGCGGAAAGGGGGGGGTAAGAGCTTGCGGCACAGGCCAGGGCAGAAAAAAGAAGCGAGAAGCGCTCACTGGTCCCCCACGAAGCCTCTGCAGTGCTACCACGGCACGTCACAGGAGCCCGTCTCCTCTCAACAAACCGGTAGAAATATAAAGGCGTTACCACTGGAGGGGAACAACAGAAACAAAAAGGTCCAAGAGGCAGCTTCAAGCTCAGGTTGCGGGGGTCTCTGTCAGAATATCCGCTTGCCCTCCTATACGGCAGGAAAAAAAAAATAATCCGGAAAATGAGCAGAATGAAAAGTAGCCGATGTGCAGAGATGTGCCACACGACATCGAACAGCAGAAACTCCGCACACACACACACACACACACACACACACGCACACCAAAAGAAAGAGAAAAACGTACGTGCTCGATGCGGTAAGGACCAAGGCACGAGTGACGACACACGACGGTGAGTGGGAGTCGAAGAAGACGAAAGGGAGAAGATCGGGATCACGGTAAAACGTGCCGACGAGAAAAATTCGGCGATGGACGCACAACACAAATGAGAAGAGAGGACTGACAGACTCTCTCCACGAGAAAAGGGAAATCAACACCCTCGCGTGCACGTCTGTCGTTGGGCGTGTGTAGGTATGCAGCGTGCGTGAGCCTCAGGTATCGAAACGTGTGCGAAATTCCGGGTGTATGCGAGAAGAAGCAGAGCAGTTATGCTAAAGCTGACTAAAAAAAAAACTCAAACGTGCGCGTCAGAAGGACCTGGAGGCTTCTAACTAGAGCACAACCCCCCTCCTTCACAGACACACACACACACACGCGAAGTGGTATCGGACAAACCGACTTCCGCGCACAAAGCCAGAGGGGATAAGCGAAAGGAAAGTAGTGGGAAAAAAAGGAAAAGACAAGCAAAGGAGGATCTACCTCTCGATGGTGGAGAAAGAAAGGTAAGAAAGGTCGTGCTGGATCCCCCCGCTGCCCCCGAAAGGCAGCAAATCAAACGAGGGTAAAAGAGAGCCGGGAAGCTGTTAAGAGAACCAGAATTAAAGAAAGACTCAGAGTCACAACAAACCACCAGCGCACACACGCGTAATGAGAAAGAGGGGCTCTGAGACACCGATTTACCACAATGCAGAAAACAAAGAGGAGACGACGGAAGTAAAAATAGAGAGAGCGAGAGAGATGGCGAAGAGAAGACACGCACAGAGTCAAAGAGAAGCAGCAGTCGTAGTAGTCGAAGGTGATGCGGAACAGTCTCAAACTACACGCACGCGCACAAAAAAAGCACAACAGAACAAAGGGAAAAAATTCCGCCGTGCAGGCCTTCCGTTATTGGGTATGTGTATGTAACTGTATGATACAGCTAGCGTTGGGAGGCGGAGAAGGGTAGTAGTGGGGATGAGGTTGAGAGGGGGGAAGGGTCTTTCGAGCGTGTCCGCACAAGCGAGCAGGCGATAACCAAAGGCAGGGAAACAGAGAGCGCGCGAGAGAGAGATGTCGATGAAAAAAAAAAACGTTTACACTTTTTTCGTATTTGTTGTCCAGAGTACAACCACACACGTAGGGACGAGCTCAACAACACGGCGCAAATGAGGGAAAAGAAGGAAAAGCAGGAAAGAGGAAAGAGATCAACTGAAAGTGACAGCGAGCGCAGGAAGGTGGGTGAGAGCAGAAGAGGGAAATAGAATCAGAGAGCCACCTCAGTGTCAAGGCTACAACACACGCACTGAGAGTCTACAATATGAGGCGACTCACTAGGCGATTTTGCTCTATGTCGGTTTCCTTGCCCTTGTTGCAATCCTTTTAAAGCAACTTGGCTGCCTTTTACTCTCTCCCTCCCTTTGTTGTTATTTTGTTTTTCGTTTATTTTCACAATCACCCTCGCAGGTATTGATATAAAGCTGCAGGTAAGAGGTGAGTGAGAGGCTTTAAGTGAGTGGCGGCTCAAAACTGATCCCACCACCAATGTCGGGTTCGATGTGGTAGCGTGGATATATTGGAGAGTGCAAATCTTACGCGTCCGTGTAGAACACGTGTACGGTAGAACAGAGATAGAGAAACCAGAAAGAGAGGGTGGTTCAGCGCATAAAGAGAGAATCAAAGATGTATAGTGTACGTGGCCAATAACATGCGCCCAACATTTTGCCCTAGTGAAGTTTCGCTGTGGCCGAGAACGCAGCAAGTATCTCTCATTCTGTCACTGTAGTGCACAGCTTCTGAAAGATGAAACTTGCACAACGCACGCAAAGTGAATCGGCGCACTCAGTACACGCCCTAATCACACACAACAGCTCTCCCTAGGAAGAAGCAGAATCCTGATGGCTGCCTCTCTTTGTTGTGGCAAGTCGAGCAGGCAAAGAAGAGGCGTAAAGATGGACTGTGCGTAGCACAGTCATGTCCACTCCACACACACACACACCTCCTCGCAACCAGTTCAAGCAAGCTAGTGCGGCGGTTACACTTGAGGCGACTGCCCAGCTGCTCCTCTGGACAAAAAAAGCGCCTCTAGGTGCGGTCAAATCCGCGGATTGGAAAGCCAGGGCAACAAGCGTGCACACTGACTGCGCGTGCGCATCTCAATTTCTTTTTTGTTTTGCTCACGAGCTTTTTTTGCCAACATTCTTCATTTCTCTTCTGAGCCCTTGACGGAGCGCCTATATATGTTTTGAGCGCTTAGTCGCAAGCGCGTAAAATAAAAATAAACAAACAAACACACGCCGAATCAAACGTGTAGATCGAAAAAAAAAAGAGCTAAATGGGCACAGGCGCACACGCGGAGAGGGAAAAGAGCACATCATCACTACGAGAAGAGAAGGTGAATAGTGCAGACCACTGAGCAGCTGCACTGAAGAACAAAAAGCAGCAGATCAGGCAAGAGAACGGTGGGCATCCAGAACACTGTATAGGACCCTCCCAGAGCAGACAAAACAGCTGACATCGGCGCGACACACAAGTGAGCCAGGTTGTGGGCAACAAGAAGTAATAATGCATACCGCAGCACCTCGAGGGCACATTAGCCAAGCAACAAAAGCCCGCGCAGTTACTTTGCCCTGTTCCCATTTTGCTTTCAAAGGGCTTTCTGTGACGTGTGCAGCGTAAGTTCGAACGCTCTTTCTTTCCCTGCCACTTCGCAGCCTCATTCCCACCCTCCACTGGTTTAGCATCCCCTTTGTGAACAAGACATGCCTGTACGTTTGTCTACGTGTGCGCCTGCGTGCTGAAATAGTGCCCCTCCCCATCACCTCTTCGTCGACCCTATTTTTTTTTTCGTTCGTCTTTCAGATCTTTCCGATTCTCAATCAGTAAAGAAACACTAAGGAGAGAGAAGAGGAGTGCGAGACGTGTGCGGCGCACCAGCTACCAGCGGATATGGCAGTGAGCGAAATGGAGAGATTACAGAAAATAGAAAGCTCGCAAGCAAAAAATGAAGAGACGCAGTGAAAAAAAAAAAAAGAGAGAGGCACCTGCTACGACGGTGTGGGCAAGTGCATGTAGAGGTGAACAATACAGTGTACTACATACCTCGCCTCACCCACTCCACACCGCGACCTCAACATCCGTGCCCCGCCACACCACTCTTGTATCTGCACCGCTTCTCTCCTTTCACTCACGTCAAGTGGGGAGGGAGGGGAACAGCACTCGAAGTGTCGTGATGTGAAGCAGCACAAGAGGTGCAGGCGAAGAGCACAGACGGGACCAGGCGAAGAAGGGGGAAAGGGAGGACACAATAGCCCGACGAACGCACAGACGCACTCTGAATTCAGGCACACACGGAAAGAAGCAGTTACAGGCACTGGCAAACACACAAGTTCTTTTCGGATGTTAACGCCCCTTCCCGTTTACCAATGCTCTCTCTTTCTCTCTCAAGTCACCCATTCTCGATCCTGACTTGTTGTTCGCGTAGGCATAGACAAACGACTCTTGACTTCTTCAACGGTCATGCCCTATGTGAGTGTTGCTTTTCTCTTTTTGTCTTTGCTCCTCCATTCGACTTCGTTCTCTTCTTCAGCTGTCACGCATACCTTCCTTGAATGGTTCTCTTTCTTTTCATGTGCGTCGGTTTGTTTGGCCCATTTCACCATGCAGGCATCGTTTTTTTTTTTCTCCTGCTTTTCGGTGTGTGCGTGCGTGCGCACCCGCCTAAAATCGCAGTGAGGAAACACACACACACACACAAAGAGAGAACGACAGAAAAAAAAAAACGGACGCGTAGGCGGCCTCAGGGAAGCCATCAGGCAAAATCAAAACCAACAAGAACAATGCATACATACATATACATACATACGTACATATATATATGTATGTATGTATGTATACTCGAAAAGGGGGCCTCTCCCTACAGGGGCCTACGCGTGTACGAGAAGCCACTGTGCCCACATCTACCTTAACTTCCGTACCCCTCCTCCCCCTCTTGCACATCTCTTGGCGCAGCCTCTGTTGCCGTTTTTTTTTTCGTTCGCTTGTTTCGTGGCTTCCACCTCAAACCATTCGCCTTTCGCTCAGCTGGTCGCATCGAAAAGGGGGAAAAAAGAATGTAGATGAGTAGAGCACAAGAATGCAGTGGAGCAGGAAGGGAGAACGAGCGAGCGCCAGAGAAGTACAAGAATAGAAAAAAAAAGAGACATGCGCAGAGATGACAAACAAGATGTGAGGGACATGAAAGAAGAGAGGACGCATCACCATAAAGGGCATCTCAACAACTAAGAAAGAGAGGGAGAAGCGAACCGCAACAGATCAGAAAATGCACGTGCCTTAGCGCAAAACAAGCTCACGCAGGAAAGAAAAAAAAAAAAACAGAAGAGAATAGAGCATCCGTAATCCAATAATAAAAGAAAAAAAACACAGAGCGAAACAAAAAGAAAGGAAACACCAGAGCCACCGCGACACGCAGAGACGGGGGAAAGAGACCCATCCGCACAGACAGACAAAGAAGGATTCGAGAGCTCAAATACTAGAAGCAAACGGACTCAAAAAGTCTTTGGTAAAAGTGGAGGGGAGAGAGAGGAGGAGGGCAGGAAGTGAAAATAAGAGAGGTGCTATCGCTCCTGCGGAAAGCTTGTCTTCATGCCTCCCCCGCAGTTTCACAGAGACGGCATGCCAACAGCAATGCGAAACACGTGAAGGCGAGTCAGTAAAAGGGGAGCGGAAATGCATCGTGCGGTTCACAGACAGTGGCGAAAGCATTGCTTCGTTCCAACCGACCCCCATTCCCCTCGCCCTCCACCGAAAGCATGAGCTGCCGACACTGCGCAGGGTTCGGGCGTGTGTATAAAAGCGCCAATTTGAAAAAAAAAAGGAACCCGGTGGATAAGTACCGCCCCCGAAAGCGATTCTAGTCCTGGGTGAGGAGGCATCTTCGCAGAGACCGCGGGGATGTCCAGAAGATCACGCTGTGGGAAGAGAGCGAAAAGAGAATACAGCGACGAAAAATGGGCAAAAGGAAAGGCAAAGTACTTGTAACGAACAAACTACGTTCCGCCCTCCTCCTACTCGGTAATTTGCAGCTCCTTTTCTTGGCCTATTTCTGGTGCTCATGAACATCTCTGGTCCCCTAGCGTCCCCCTTCCCCCGCCTCCATTCATCACTTGATCGATTTCTCTCGAGATGCTGTCCATAGTGTGTATGCAAAAGGGCTTACAACTGGCTAGATGCAAAGTCCCAGTTCACCAAACTCCACCATGAATTCACGTAGGCTGCGCGATCGTTCTTGTAGTCGATATAGTATGCGTGCTCCCACACATCGCACGCCAAGAGCGGCACGAGGTTGGGGTCCGTGAGCGGGCAGCCGGCATCGTGCGTCTGGTACACCTTCAGCTTACAGCTGGACTTGTCCTTCACGAGCCACACCCAGCCGGAGCCAAAATGACCGACCGCCGCATTCGTGAATTCCTCCTTGAAACGCGCAAAGCTGCCGAAACTCTCGCTGATGGCACTCGCAACCTTGCAAGACGGCTCGCCACCGCCGGAGGGAGACATGCTCTTCCAGTAGAAGTCGTGGTTGAAGATCTGAGCGGCAGCGTTGAACATGGGGCCACTCATTGTCCGGATCACCTCTTCCAGCGACTTTGACGAGACCTCCGAGTTCGACTCCGCGGCAGCGTTCAGCTTCGCCACGTACCCCTTGTGGTGCTTCTCGTAGTGGCACGTGACCTGATCCTTGGAGATGCCTTTGGACGAGAGCGCGCCATAGTCGTACGGCAGCGCCTGGGCACAGAACGGCATCGTTCAGAAAACGAAGGGAAACGTGGATGTTGAAAGGGAATGAGAATAAAACGCCAGTCGTGTACGTTGTCTGATTCGTAAGTTGACTGATGTAGAGATTTGCTTTCTTCTCTGTACAAAATAAAAGCAAAGATGATGAGCTAAGTTGCGTAAGTGAAAGGAAAAAAAAAGTGCGAGATGATAGTAATAAGGGATGAGTGAGGAAGCGTTACAACCTATTCATTATGTTACAGTAGGTGCGAGAGTATACACGTGGATGTTGGCCAAGTCAGCATCAATGTGTAACGCAAGAGTAGGAAAGAGAATAGCAAACCAGTTGTACATGCGAGTGTACACATGCAGTAGTGACGAAGCAGAAAGAAGGGGAGTAGTGGAAGCACGCACGCGGCATGCACGTAGAGTAATGTTAAGAGCGTTTAAGGCGGCAGAGGCAGGAGTGGGGAGCGAAGTAGAGGAAATAGACTGACTGAAACACATCTCAGCACCGCGGCTGCAGGAGAACCAAAATCATTGAAAACGGGAAGAGGAATGATGGCGATGCGCACATTCCCTTTTTTTTTATTTGGAAACTCAGAAAGGAGAGAGACCTGGCCGAGAAACATGACAGCATAACGTCCCGTAGATCCGATCTTTTCGCCTCCGTGCGTGTGAGGCATTGGACCTCTCGCTCTCTTTGTAGATGAGCGCGGCTTTTTCTGCCTTCCTTGTCGCCTTTTTTTTTCTCTCGCTGCTGCCCCGCGTCTCCTCTGATCGAAAAAAAAAAATGCATCAGTTTGATATCCTGAACACTGATCCGCTCTCTCTCTCTCTCTCTCGGTTCCCTTGCCTGACACAACAAAACAGTAAGCGCCCCAATCAGGTCACGTTCACCTACAAATCAAAAGCCACACACGAAGGAAACTTATCATGAGCCTGACACGCCTTCGCTTACGCCTCCAAAGCTGATCGGCATACTTCGAGCGGGAATGGAAGCAAAATTAGAGACGCTGACACACACACACACAAGACGGTAACGACCCATGACAGAAAAACAGCGATAAGAAAATCGTGAGGGGGGAATGAATGGAAAAGTAGCCAAAATGGAAAAACAAGCAAACAAGACAAAAAGCCAAAGTAAGCATGTGCGTTTCTTTTGGTTCTTCCTTTACAGAGAGAGCCAAGCATCACCCCTGCAGCTGCCCACTACTAGAACTCAGCCCGACAGCGCAGCAGAGGGGGAGCTCATGTCACTCCAAAGAAAACTGTCATAGAGAGTGAAAGCGAGTGAGGTTTGCATCCAAAGAATCCCTGTCTCACTTGGTGTCTTTCTTGTGACTTCCACAGATAAGTAGATTACCCCCACACTTGAGATGTCCTGCGGCACAGCAGCCTTCTGCTTTAAAGATGAGAGGGAAACGAAACATACGCGAATAAAGGAGACCACAAAAGCGACAGCTGATAGAAAATGTGCGTCGCGCACCGAATACACTTTATACGAGTGCGCTCGTGGAGAAGGATACAATTACTTTTTTTCGCTAGGGCACCTCTTTCCTCGTGTCCAACGACTGGAGAAGAGGCTGTGCGTGCGCAGCTGATGGCACCAAACGCGTACACACCGGTCAGCATAGACCTCAAAGATGCTTGGACTGCCCTCATCGTACGATGGAGATCAGAAAAAGAACTACGGAGGCAATGCCAAATCGAAAACGACGCTGAATCATCGACGTTCAGCGAGCATTTTTTTCTCCTATCCGGACTCGCTTGTTTTACAGGTCACTGTTTGTGTAGCGGGGGCCGCCAGCAGCCCTGTAGCACCGGTTGGCATGCGGCCAGTTCACCGCATTCCACCACGCCTTCACGTAGGCTGCGCGATCGTTCTTGTAGTCGATATAGTATGCGTGCTCCCACACATCGCACGCCAAGAGCGGCACGAGGTTGGGGTCCGTGAGCGGGCAGCCGGCATCGTGCGTCTGGTACACCTTCAGCTTACAGCTGGACTTGTCCTTCACGAGCCACACCCAGCCGGAGCCAAAATGACCGACCGCCGCATTCGTGAATTCCTCCTTGAAACGCGCAAAGCTGCCGAAACTCTCGCTGATGGCACTCGCAACCTTGCAAGACGGCTCGCCACCGCCGGAGGGAGACATGCTCTTCCAGTAGAAGTCGTGGTTGAAGATCTGAGCGGCAGCGTTGAACATGGGGCCACTCATTGTCCGGATCACCTCTTCCAGCGACTTTGACGAGACCTCCGAGTTCGACTCCGCGGCAGCGTTCAGCTTCGCCACGTACCCCTTGTGGTGCTTCTCGTAGTGGCACGTGACCTGATCCTTGGAGATGCCTTTGGACGAGAGCGCGCCATAGTCGTACGGCAGCGCCTGGGCACAGAACGGCATAATGTAGAAATGAAGTGCCAATAGCAACAAGACAAGGGCGCTGGTGAAATGCAAAAGAAACGGCTCCAGGGGGTGGGCCGTGGGGCGTCTTCTCGAGCGCTACTTCTGGAAAGATGTGAGATGGACAGAGAGCTACAGTTTGAGCAACGCGTTTCAACCGTATCCCGTGGATATGGGTGAGAGACACATGGCATGGACTTGGAGAGAGAGGAGAGAAGATCACAAACCTCATGAAGTCCAACGAGGATGAATAGCGGAGCCTCCCTGTAACACAGCCACCCACCTCTTTGGAGTGGTTGCGTTAAAAGAAAAAACAAACGACGCAGTTAAACCTCACGCAGTCCGCAGTAGAGAAGGTGCTCGTTCAGCCCCGACAAAGGCGCGCACTCTGGCTGTGCAGCTCTACGGGAGACCGCTCCATCCTGTTCATAGATGCCGTTCTGTTTCAGTGGTGGTGCTGTGCGCCCGTACACACATTCAACACGCATGGAGGTGAAGGACGCTCTACACACGAGACAGTCCTCCCCCAGGAAAAGAAAAGGGAAAGCGACGAGGCAAGAGACGAGAATGACAAATATAAAACACAGAGAAAAAAGGATGGAGAGAGAGAGCTGAAGAAGGCAGCATTTTTCGGAATACTCAAGGTGAAGATGGCGAAGAAGAGGAGCATGCAGGACCAGAGAGGGGGCGAGATCGAGGTGGTAGAAGGAGACTCCAGGAGTGCAGCGCCTTCTTAAGTGTCTCCCTAGCGGCCCACCCATCCACCAATCACAATTCCCCTCCTCCTCCTCGCTTTGCGCTTAGCCGTTAAGAACCTTCAGTAAGCTGTATATGCTCACAGTTTCAAATACTAATAAAAGCGTCGGGGTAGACTTCCTCAACTACGCTGACTCGCTTAGGTTCGCATGTGGAGCTTGTTCTGTACATGGCCGTGAGCAGTTCTCTTAGCCCTGCATCGCTGCGAGAAGCCCACCAGACATGCGAGGAATCCCACAGAACACCCCAGATGGGTTCACGAAGCAGTAGCCAGCACACCGGAGAGCCCAAACACGTTCACAAGCAAAAACTCAGGCTTGGTTCAGCACACGTAGAACGTACAGATAATAGCAAGGGATATCACCGAAGTCTGGGTCACCGCACCTCATATACTCATTTACATCAACGTACACGCGCACGCTTTACGCGTTCTAAAGTGATGAGCACGAGAGCCAACACACATATCGATCCGTTGACACAGACACCCCGTTGCTAATGCCAGAGAGGGAGAGATGGGAAGAGATGAGGAAACAGGTCGAAGTTCAAGTGCCGAGACCCGGCAGAGACAAACACTCCTCCATCACCTCGTCGTGTAATTAAAAAAAAAAAACGCACAACATGTACTCGCACGACAATGTGTTCTTCCCTCAACGCGCTCCCCATAGACGAGAAGGAAAAAAATAAAAATAAAAATAAACAATGAGGAATACAAAAAGAGATGATGTGAAGAACACAAAACCCCCGCGACACACGTACAAAGAGAGGGAGAAACAGGAGAGGTTACTACACATACGGTCGCCATATGTGAGGGAAGACACTTCCCGCAATAAAAGCCCATAACACACAGCACAGCAGCAGCTTAAGGGGAGATAATCACCTTGAACGGTGCAACAGGCACACACACACACACACACAAGCCGCAATGACACTACAAGGGCGCCATTGTCATGCGCCCGCCACGGCACACACCTCTGCGGCTGCCATGTTCACCTGCACAAACGAAGAGCAATCAGTTGGTAGCCAATCTACGTGGCCACAGAAGTACGGAGGTGGCTCAGTGCACATCGGCGAACGTACAGCCCAGAGAAAAGGCAGAAATTCAGATAGTAACCCGGAAAAGCGTGCGACAAGTGCGCGTGAATGAGTCCCTCCCCACCTCGGCATAAAAGAAAAGTGAGACGCCGGAAAAGTGCATGTTGGCGATACTCATGCCTCTGCATTCACGAGCTCGACGATGGCACTGCTGCGGCATCCGCGGCTATCCTGTCCTCCTTCAGCATACCGATTACTTGTGTCATGAAGTCCTCCTTGGCGGGATTCTTCTTGTATGCAGCGGCCGTGGAGATGGCAGTTTCAAAGAGCTGAACAACATTGGAGCCATCGGCGGCGGACACATAGTACAGCGGGAATTTATGCTTCTCAGCAAAGGCGAAACTTTTTGTAGTAACTGATGGGTCGGTATCAATCTTGTTGCACGCAACAATACACGGAATGTGCTCACGGTAGATGCGCATCTCGGAGAGCCACTTTTCTAAGTTTTTGTATGTCGCCTTGCGTGTGCAGTCAAAAACGAGGATGCACGCGTGTGCGTCGTGGTAGTAGCTCGGATGCACCGTGGCGAAACGCTCCTGCCCGGCAGTGTCCCAGACATCCACGTCCACCTCCTCGTCCTCGTCGGTTACAAAGTCGTAGCGGTACAGCGTGAGGGCGTAGGTAGACATCTGCATTGGGATATACCGCTGCATCAGGAAGCGCTCCACTAGCTTTGACTTGCCCACTGCGCTATCGCCGAGTAGGATGAGCTTGATCGGCTTTCGAATCTCATCAGGGCGGTTATCGAAGACCGTTTTGGGTTTTAGTACCTTCAATGGTGCCGCCATGATGTGTGCGTGTGCGACGGTCCGTGTGTAGTTCTACAAGCAAAAACAAAGAACACGTGTTGAGATAAAGATACGGTGCTTCCACCTCCCCCACGACTGCCTTTCTCGTTCTATCTATAAGGCTACAGGGCTTGTGCGGGATGGCGTTTGTGCGCGCGGAGTAGGGTCACGTGTGCGTCAGTGAGGGTATGCGTAGATGTTGAGTACCTTCCGCAGTGGTAGACCAAGGCACTCACAATGGATGACGCAAACAGTAAAGACATACAGCACAACAGTATCACGGCAGACAAGTAGAAAGCGACCCAGAGAAGTGTCGGTGGAAAAAAAAAAAGGCAGAAGGGTGGGGACTGTGAAACGCTTCTCCTCAACAGCCGACAGATGCACGAAGCCTACCCTTAATACAGCGCAGTTGCACTGATAGAGCCTACGACGAATGCTAAAAGGGCCCGGCACACAGGCTGCCTCCCTCCTCTCTAGAAATCGCACAGAGGCCAAGCACTGCCTTAGCGCGTCGGTAGGCACATTACCTTGATATGAGAACCGGTGTAAAGTGCGTCGGTTCTCTTCCCTCACCTCCCCCATTCGTGCGGGAGGTAGCAGTCCCCTACAGCGTGCCATCCCATCTTTGTTTGTTAGGGGGTGGGGGGTGCCGATGTTTTAGCCTCAATGTGCGATAGTGGGCGAAACACACCGCTGACAACGTTAGCGAAAAGAGGGAGAGAGAGAGGACGAGCGATACAGGGCGGTGGCTCCCGTACACACAATACGAGCGGCACGCACGTGGAAACGGCCACTCGATACGAGCCGTTCATCTGGCGTATGTGTAGGGGCTACAGGCGAGACCAACAAACCACTCTAGCGACACCCCTAGCAAACGCCGAGGCCAGAATAGTACTGAAAAGCGGTGATGCAATGGAGAAATCGCGCGCAGACCTGCTACACCCAAGACCACCGACAAGGAGCAGCTCGGCTGGGGAGTGGAACCTGAACCATCCCACTCTCAGCAAAGCTATTCTCACCCCGTCACTCACACCCTTTGCCGCCCGCCTCTACTACAGACCTTTCATATCAAACTTCATCGGTGGGGCCATCTTGGGCATCGGCGAATCCCGTTCATTTACCTGCTTGCGCAGTTTGTCGACGCTGCGCTTCTTCTCCTTGTCCTCCATCCCCTCATCCTCGATGCGCTTCTCCCGACCGAGCAGATCCTTTTCCACCACTGCCGCCTCCGTTGTGATCATCATGCCTGCCACAGAGCATGCATTCACGACGGCAGACTTCACTACCTTCATGGGATCGATGATCCCCGCCTCGAACATATTCACATACTCGCCGGTCTGAGCGTTGTAGCCGAAAGTTGGGTCCTTGCGAGCGAGTACCTTTCCTGCCACAACACTACCCTCTACACCCGCGTTGTTCGCTATGTACCGTGCTGGCAGCCCGATTGCCTTCTTCACAATATTCACACCAGTGCGGATGTCAGGTGGAAGCCGTCGGTCCTTGGAGATCGTCTCGAGGCGCAGGGAGGCCATCAGCAACCCTGTACCACCGCCTGCAACAATGCCCTCTGACACAGCCGCGCGCGTGGCGTTCAGCGCGTCAATGATGCGGTCCTTTTTTTCACTTATCTCCACCTCCGAGGCGCCGCCGACCTTGATCACAGCAACGCCACCAGAGAGCTTCGCGAGGCGCTCGACAAGGCGCTCGCGATTGTACTCGTGGTCTTCAGCGGAGATCATGTCCTTAATCATTTGCACCCGCTCCTCGAGCGCAATGGCGCTGCCGCCGCCCTCCATCAAGATGCACTCGTCGCGAGAAACGGTCACCTTTCGGCACGTGCCAAGGAAGCGCTCGGAGAAATCGCTCTGGTCCAGTGAGAGCCCTAGGTCTTCCGAGATCATCTGCGACCCAGTGAATACGGCGATGTCCTGCAGCTGATTGATGCGCATGTCGCCAAAGCCTGGCGCCTTGACCGCGCACCCGTGGATGCGGCCCTGAATTTTGTTGTACAGAAACGTGTGCATCGCCTCCCCCTCCACGTCCTCCGCAATCACCAAAAGTGGGCGCTTCTGCTGAATCGCGTAGTTCAGCGCCGGTAAGATGTGCGCCACACTCGTGAGCTTGCGGTTCGCCACGTAGACGAGGGCATTTTCCAGCTCGCACCTTTGCGCCTTTGTGTTCGTCACAAAGTACGGCGACGTGTACCCCCGCTCAAACGACATGCCCTCCACCAGCTCGAGCTCCGTGTTGAGCGAGCGGCCCTCCTGCGTGGTAATCACGCCATCCTTGCCGACCTGTTGCATCGCATCGCCAATCAGGCTGCCGATCTCTTGGTCCATGTTTGCCGAGATCATCGCCACCTGGGTGATCTCAGATTTAGAGGTGACAGGGCGAGACTGCTCGGCCAGCGATATGAGCACCTCCCGACAGGCGAGGTCGATGCCTCTCTTCAGGTCCATTGGGTTCGTGCCAGTCGCAACACTGCGGAAGCCCTCTTTGAAGATCGCCCCGGACAGGACGGTGGCGGTTGTCGTACCGTCACCGGCGTTGTCGTTCGTCAGTCCGGCCACCTGACGGACCAGGTTCGCCCCAAGGTTCTCGAAGCTGTCCTCGAACTCGATACTCTTGGCCACCGTGACACCATCCTTGGTTATTTTGGGGCTTGCGTACGGCATCTCGAGAATCACGTTGCGGCCCTTGGGGCCGAGCGTGACGCCGACGGCCTTCACAAGGTTCTCAACGCCGGCAAGGAGAGCGTTACGGGCCTCCATGCCATAGCGGATGTCCTTCGGCGTTGAGCCGTACTTGACACAGCGAAGCGCCGTACGGGTAAGCATCTCACAAGGAAATAGAAAGTGGTGTCGAGGGTGCTCGAGCTTGAGTTTTTTTATGCGTGACTACAGCGAAGAGAGGCACAAGGCAGCGCGACACTTCTCCAGACGGTCCACCACCAGTGTGAATGTACACACGTGCGCTGCGTCAGGCGTGATTGCCGGATAGAAGAGACTTCCTCACGCAGAAACCCCTCCACAGCCAGCAGTTGATAAAGTAGGTCGGAGGGCGCACGGCGCGAGCGGTAGCCTCAATGAATGTTCGAGTCCCTCCCTCAGGATTCCCCCCTCTCATGGTCATGCTGTAGGAGAAGTAGATAGAGCACCATAAGAAATCGAGCGAGGAAATGGTAGAAGACGAGAGATGGAGCTGGAAGAAAGCAAAGACGCAGGTAGTAATGACGAGGTCATTGACTGCTGTGTCTGAAGACGACTGGGGAGCTCTACGAAGCAGCAAAAGGCGCCCCAGGTCGAAAAGAGTATCATGAAAGACAGAGAGACAGGCGTATACATACCGATACCAGGAGATGATACTGCAGGGGCCTACAAGGTCGCAGCACGTGTGAGCTCAGTAGTACACAGGAAGACACACACACACACACAGTAGCTCATCATAATTCCTTTCTTTTGGGTGACAGGGGAGCTGTTCGTCCTCTGCTGATCCACTCTAAGAGCGTTCGTGTATGCCTCGCAGCAGAGAAAAGTCAGTCTGCGCGTTGCAGCAGCACCCCCTCCCCACTCCTGACCAGTACGTCTCCGTCATGATTCTCTTGCTCTCAGTGTTATTCATAGTAAAAGATACGTCGAGCAGCCGTCATGAGCTCGCGACTGGGGCCCATTGTAAATTGGAAGCTGCCGTGCGGCGGTGGAAGAGAGATGTGCCACTCTTCTCCTTCACGGCGAGACAGCTTTACGTCCACCTCTCCGCGTAGCGTCAGCGTCTCCAGCAGCGGACGCGCTGTTGTGGTTACCCCTGAGGCAGAAGGATGTGCGCTCGCAAAGCCGTACGGATCGTATTCGCCGCCACTAACACCTTCATTGGGGCTCCTACCTGAAACAGAAGCGCTGGTGCCTGGGAAGACGGTAAGAGCCTCGCTATCGGTGACAACACTGGAAGACGTCTTAGGCCACGCTGGTCGTGCCCTAATCGCAAGCGGCGCCTCTGCGTCAATGTTGTCGAATGGAGAGGTGGAGTGCATGTGCTGCCGCCATGATTGCAGCTGGGAACATTCCATAGGGCTGCGGCGGCGCAAGCCTATCGCGATGCACGCCAACCCCGCGTTCGCCGCCGCAGTCACAGACCACGCCGTGTACTCCAGTGCCTCATTCGAATTCCCTGGAGAGAAGCTGCCCGTGCCCAGTTTTGCTTGGGCAGCGGAGTCTGTGCCTGGAAGGCGTGCGCCGCCGGCGGGCATCGGTGGCCCACAGAAGTGGTCACCAAAGAGGATGTCATCGTACACGGTGTCCATCGAGCGCGGAAGCGCCGGACAGTCTCGCAGCACCGGGAAGTCGGAAAGAAAGCCACCACCAGTGAGTACAAAGCCATCCATCACATCCAGTGGTGCAGCCAGCGTAACAGCCTCCTTCAGCTGCGGCAGCCTACCTTCTACACCAGCAGACCGCAAAGTTGCGCCGGACTTGTCGGAGAGGTGCTCCTCAACAAGCAGCTCATAGAGTTGGGTGCGTCGCTGCAGAGCACAGAGCTCATCGTTGCTAAGACCGTCGAGGACGCTGGAGAGAGAGACACGCAGCTCGTAGAGGTTGGTCGGGTCCACTAATGTAACGACGCGAACAGTGAGACACGGCGGTGGCGTATGCGGCCACGACTCGTGCACCGGCAGCTGCCGCACCACCCAGGCATGCTGCTCAGGGTCGAAGAACGAGGCAAGAAGCCCCGCCTTTCCCTCGCCGAAAGGACGCACTGAAGCAGCGAGAGGCTTGCAGAAAGGCGGAATCGGCACGATAATTTCAGCCGCCTGGCTCTGCCGTGTCACTATGCGGTAGTAATCGTCACTACACCCGTCTAGCATCGCTACTGTTAATGCTACTTCTTGAGAGAAAGGGAGAGGCGGGTGCTAGAGTGCATGTGTGTAGGCATGGGTATAGTCCACGTCACTGCTGCAGCAGCAGGAGCGGGAGAGAGAGACGGGCACGCAACGAGGTTGCTACGCCATGACGTGCGCACTTCCAATCAAGGAGCACCACTTTTTCACTGTAGGTAGAACGCAACAAATGAATGTTTACAGGCGCACACAAACACACACACACACACACACTTGTCTGTGTATGCATGTCTATCGTTGCGGTCACTGGGTGTTCGCGGAACCGGCCGTGTAGGGGTGGGGGTGGGCGGGAGTCGGGTGGCTCATCATCTAACAATTTTAGTACGTCGCACTTAAGCGAGTAGGCCAATCGCGCAAAGTAATTAGAAGAAAGGCACACGTAGGAATAAAGAAGAGCACGCGAAGGCAAATAACAAAGCTGAGAAACAGAAAGGGCGCAGAACCATTAAGCGCTTAGCGTGCGCCATCGAGAGATCCTTTACATGGCGTGTACAGCTGACGCGCCACGGAATACCACCAGCAACACACACACTGCGCAGTCGCTCAGAAAACGAGTAAAATAAAGCACTGCATGGAAGAAGCACACAAAGTAGTGAGACAGGCACCCTGAAGGAAGGAGGAGCCACATGTGACGAGCAACCTGCAGAAGACACCGT
>NC_009324.2:734253-764775 GCF_000002845.2 Leishmania braziliensis MHOM/BR/75/M2904
CACCGTCATCACCTCCTCGTTGACTCCTCTTTTCTGTCTTTGGTGTCTGCGTGAGAAGCTACACAAGCCCAGGCCATACTATCGACGGCAACTCTAGTGAAAGAGAGTGTGTGTATATACGCAACAACCACAAAGATCAAAAGAATAACAAACAAGAAAAGCATCAGCGGGAAAAGAGAAGACACCGCACAACCACATTGCTTTCAGTTTTCATACCTCACTTTTTCGCAAACTCCCCTACACGTCTATGTTCGCCTAGAATGAGGTTGGAATGATGCCCGGCGTGCGCCCAATGTCTCTGTACGCCTTTTCACCACTGCCAGCTTCTTCTTCAATACATCCGCTCTCTGCCATGCCGCACGTGAGTTCCAGCACCGCCTCGGACACCACTCCGCCCGCCGCCACGTCCTGCAGGGGCCCATCGCGTCCCGCAAAGCAGCCGTGGACACACGCGCCACAGCAACGCGCCGACTCGGCCACCTCACAGCACAGCCCCAGCCTCGTTCACTACACCGCCCACCCCCTTCGCCGGCCGCCACGCCGTGCACCCCTCGGAATGACACTCGGCCTCCCCACGTCAGCGGGCAGCGAGGGCCGGGTGAGGGGCGGGCGACTCACGCTGGCACACCCTGCACACCACGCAGGGGCCACAGACGCCTTCACGGTCGCGTGCCGCTCCGACGCAGCGCAGCCCACGACCTGGCCGCCGACACCAGCAGCGATGCACCACTCCGGCCCCCCTGCACCGTGGGTGCGTGACCCTGTCAGCACCAGAAGTGGCTCGGCATTGGCAGGGAGACGGGGTGGGGGAATGCATCGCTTCTCTCCACACACACAGAGTGGGGGAGGGGGGCACTGCACCCTGATGACGCCACGCACTGCGGTGTGCCCGGTTTCCAAGAAGAGGGTTGCACATATATATCTACAAACCCTCAATTGACAAGAGCAACCGAGGAGGTGATGTCCCTCACCGCACTCCTGCACGCTTAGTCATCATCACTATGCACGTGATACCATACACCATGTCAACAGTACATGTATCAGGCGCCTTTGTGCGTGCCTGATCAGTCAAGCACCCTGTAAAACTCAAGTGGAGCAACTCTAAACCGCGTGAGAGTTTCTCAGTGTCAAAAGAAATCAGAGGAGCAGAGGGGCAGAGGTCATCAGCTTGCGGTGACGCAACACTACACATGAGAACGCCCTTCCGAAAACCGCGAGAACCAATAGACGCAATCTTGTTGCATGCCCTTGCAGGTCAGAGATTGAAGTCGAGATACGTCAGATTCACGTAACTACTCGACAGGTTACATGAAGTCATGCATTACACTAGGATTTGTGCTCCTCCTCACCTCACCGCCGATACGAGCACCTTGATCGCGAAGCGGCATGACGACCGAGGGCGGCATATCCGGCAGGCGCGACGGCAGTGCTAGAGAACTAGTGAAATCTGCAGCTCGAACGGCTGCGTCGCGATGTACGGGCTGGCCGAAGCAACTCTCTGGGCTCATAGTACCCACACCGTACGGATTAGATGAGACATAGGAAAAGCCTGTAGACGGTGACGGCTGCGCTGCAGTGGCATTGTCGATTGGGGGTACGTCTCTCAAGAAGCGCTGTCGCTCAGCTAAGGGATCACGTCCTCCGCTAGTGGTCCCCGGAGGTGTGGGAAACTCCATTGAGGCCGGTTCACCACCTGCGTGGGCTCTGTAGGACATCACTCCAGGAAACCTCTGCGCACCGGAAGGCAAAGCAGCTGCCATAGGACCAGGTCGCCCATCGCCCCTGATGGCGCCAAACTCATTGGAGTGTCGCCTAGTTGATAAGGTGACCTCACCGCTGGCGACAAACAGGTCACTGTGCGAATGACCGTGATCGTGGCCACAGCGGCCATCGACGTTGTGTCCATTGTCATGGCTGTTTCCGTGGTCGTGACTTTGATCGCTTTTATGGTTGTGACGGTGGTGGCTGTGCGAGTGGCCATGCACGCCATGACTGTGTCCATGCGCGCCCGTCAGCGGGGTGCCCCACGACGACGGCGCGCTATCCCCGAGACCGTTCGCACTGCTAGCGGGGAAGCACTCCACATACACATACGTCGCAAGCTCAAACAGCTGTTTGCGTACTGCGTGCGACACAGCGCACGCATCAGAGCCGGACATTAGCCTTAAGCGAATGAGCAGCATGCTCTCTGATGCGTTGATGTTCCACCACACGGTTGACTGCACCAACAGCACACCGTCCAGCACCTTGATGTTGCGCAGGCATCGCTCCAACTTGTGCAAGCGCCGCGTGTCGGTCACAGATTTGTTCATCAGCAAGTCGAGCATATCGCGTCCGTTCTGATATCCGACGTAAGAGTAATAGATGGCCAGGAACAGTGCCCCGATCACGTCAGGGGCAGCGCTGTCTGTCACCAACATCACCACACTGGCGACGACGCACGTGATCGGGCACAGCAGGTAAACGACCATTGTTGCAGAACTGTTGTGCACCGTGCGTTGCACGCCACTAGGACTGCCGTGCGCCATCGGCGATCGGCCATGCCCCGATACGCTCGAGGGACAGTGGAACTCCTCAAAGGAGCTTCCGTCTCTCCCTGCACACCTCTCTCTGCACGCCGCAGCATAGAGCATCTGGAGAATATCCTCACTTTGCACGCCTGCCATGCCGTGGTGACCCGTCACACGATCAGTAAGTCGAACATCACGGCAGAAGACGATCTGTGAGAGGAGTTGTACGCCACCGAGGGAGAGAAGAAAAAGGGGACTCGAGTGGTGCGCATGAATGCCACGGTGCAGAGACTCCACCACGGTTGTCACGCAGCCAAACACCAGAAATACGGTGCTGCCGAGACGCACGACGACGCTTAAACGATACAAGCCGAAGCAAAACGGGTAGTTCTGTTGAGTGTCGGCACGGCTGCACAGTGACAGGGTGACGACAGCAGCCATGAGAGAAGCGGCTGTGTTGAGCAGTACGAGAGCCTGCACGGAAGCGATGAGAAAGGGAGTGAAGATGATAAAGATGATGCTCGTTCCCCATAAGAGAGTAAATATGATGGTAGCCTGCTGCTGTCGACGGTGCCCCTTGCTTCGCGCCGGAATGCGGAACAATCGGAGGGCCTCTTGCATCATTGATGAGCTGAGAGAGAAACTAGTGCGGAAGGGGACAAGAGAGATCTCCAACCACAGAGAAACACGAAGAAATGGAGAAACAAAAGGATGCGCAAAGGAAGACCGAGAGAAACCAGTGTGTGTGTGTGGGAGCGATGTGCATGTGTCGTAGGGGAGGATGGGGGGTGAAGGTGTGGGGGAGGAGGAAGAGTCAATCAGCAACTTGTGAAGCAATTCAACAAGAACGAAAAGAGGGAGAGTGAGGGTGTCACGGACGTACGGGGATTCGCATCAAAAGTCGATTAAGAAAAAAATAAAAATAAAAAAGATGCGCCAAATAAGCAGAAGAAACAAAAGTGGAGAGTAACGCTTGGCTGTGTGCTGTCATGTAGCCACATGCGTATGTTTGCAAAGTGAAAGCTGAGATGTGCCCCACGATGAATTGAAAGGCAAACTATTTCGTGAGAAACAGGAGGAGGAGAAGAGGAGGAAGAGGAGCAGGCAATATGGAATCAGCCGCGGATTCGCTTGCCGACGCAAGGCGGATGCTCTGAGCGCCTCAAATGCTGAGCAGCTTCATGTACAGATTTCGTACACAGCCGTGCACCACCTCTCCATCTATCCCCACGGCACTTTCCAGCCGCGTTCTTGGGGCACACAGGCACAAACGCCTCCTTTTCCCACAATGTCAGCGCTGCATCGACCTCCCTCTCGTGTCCAGAGCGCCACCTCTCAAACCCCCCAAAACTCCCTCGAGGACGCGTCGGTTGGATTGAGGTACCCCCACGGACGCAGATGCAGGCCACTTGAATGCCACGTTGGTGCCAAAGGTCGCTGAGGAGACTCAACAGAGTTCTCCACTCAAAATTGAGTCCAACACCTCTGAGGGCGCTGTGCTTTCTCTGTGCGCACACAATGGGGAGATGATGAGCGACAAAGGATACCTGCGGCAGGGCTGCTAAACAATAAGTCATGAGCTGCTTGTGGTATATGCGAATTCCTCCTCAGTCACGGTGCGCAGAGCGATAAAGCCACAAACGGTAACGACACGCCGGCATCCACATGTGGACCCTCCCTCGGCTGGACCTCCGCGGCTGGTAGAGGCGCGTGTCTCACCATCTTCTTCTAAGCCCACAGCACCTCCGCTACCCCAGAAGACGTCGGTGAGGCAAACACCACCACAACCGCCTTCCCTGTAGAAGGGTTCTGCCGAGTCCACAGTCAAGTAGCATTCCCCTCCCCTCGCAACACCTTGCGGACTGTTCACAGCAAAGTCGCGGTGGCACCCCCGAGGTATGGCGATGCAGCATTTCACTCCACTCCATGGGATACAACTGCAAGCGCGCCTCAACATGTCCGAAGAATGGGACAAAGACCATAGACGGGCTCATGGTCACAGTGTGCGGTGCTGGCACCACCACTAAAACCAAGGAAACAAAAGGGGCGCCTGGTAAACGACTTCTTTTCCATTGCAAGCTCGGCCTTCGCTATGGTCCGCAAGGACTCGCGAATAATTCCCGCCGACCCAGTCCAGTGACAGTCCTCACCAACGTAAGCCGCATCGTCAGTTGCCCTTCGCAACAGCTCGGCATCAGCTGCCCCTTGAGGAAATCCTCTATTGGGGAGTGATGAGCAGGGTGGCGCCGCGAATATGTAGCAGCACATTCCGCACCGTGTTCAGGAGCCGCGCGTGCATGCCTTCAAGAACTGCAATCACGCTGATGTTGGTACATGCTGTGAACTTGGCTAAAGTACTGGCAGCAGCCCATACCCACGTAATCGACTGAGCCACCGCCACGCTCCACCTTCCCCTCCCTCCCCGTTGGAATGGTGCGCCATCTCTAGTATGCATCACCCCTCTGGAAGATGCACCTGCTTCCCCTCCTCGCAGGCAGCGGCACAGCGCCATACTGTGCAGCAGCATCTGGCGGCAAACGCCACGTGCACTTTCTCAAAGCCGGCCTGCTTTCCCTTCGCGGCGGGTGGGGGTCAGACCGGGGACAACACTCTCTGGGACAGCAGAGCTCCAGTACAGTGCAGCCGTGCACCCGTATCCACCATTCACATCTTCCACTGCAGTACGGACTCACGCCCCGTGTGTGCCACACAAAAAGACTAGACCGTGAACGATTCTGTCCACCGAGCGCGAGCTTCATCTTTGGCCATTTGCATGGCTTCAGTGCCATCTATATTGATGTTCTTGGTAATTTTTTTTTTTTGGAAAGGGGGTTATGAAGCTCGCAGACCGGCAGGGGCCTCTCGCAGGAGAAAGCGGTAAGGTACGACCCAACGCTTTAGTGTGCTCATGCTGTATTTCCGTCTGCATGATGTTTCCTCTATCGCCTAACATCGTCTGTTTTAGCTTTCACGGGCATTCCTCTCTTGGTGGCTGCACCAATAGAGTTTTTCTCGGCGCCCCCTTTGCCCACTCTTACGGAGCACACTTGAGCCTCAGAGAGAGGTATCACAGGAGTAAGGAGGACTTGAGGGTTGTAGTGCTGTACAGCTCTACCATGACGACGCCTCTCACGCGAGGTGAGGTAAAGAAGCACACTCGAATGCAGAGGCGCTATGAAATACAGTACGCGAAAGGGCTTCTCACATACACACACACGCACACACACACACGCAGTAATGCACAAATGCATCCCAAATGAAATTAGCATCCACACATATGAAGAAGTCACCCCCCCCACCCCTGCTCGCTCTCACTCCCTCCCTCTTTCCAGTCATATCGAGTAGATCGCGGCTTCCATCTCAGGTGGACACGAGAATCCACAGTGTGCAGGCAAAGGCCGCGTTTGCAGCGCACTGCGCCGCTCCCCGCCCACCCACCCCCTCTCTACCCCACAACGACACGCGAACCTTCGAGTCCACTTCCGCTGGTAATTCGATGATTGGAAAACGCCATTCGGCCTTGCAAGACCTCCGTCAGTCCCGTCCGCGCTTCGCTGCCGTTGACATGAGGGGCAAGAGGTGCGCCATCCCCGCCGCCTCCATGGCTCCGCGGATGTCCTGCACGTTCAACGTGGTGCGAGTGGATCCCGTGGCCTTGCGACTGGCATCACCCAGGCAAGCAAGGTAGAAAAATGAGATTGTGGCGCACTTCTGCAGCGCTATGCGCGCGTCACGCGACACGGATATCCCCTCAGGCAGTGCCCCATCCACTATTCGGTTAACCTGACCAGCCGCTAGGCTGCGCGCCTTCATCGACGAGCCAGGCCCGCTAGATTTGGAGCTCGGTATGCGAGCGTGTCCGCTATCACCCATGGGGTCTATATCCACGGCAGTCACAGCACCCAAAGAACCCTTTCGCGCAACACTCTCGCCTGCGTGTGTCAGAGACACAGTCACTTCGCTGTTTTTGTCGGAAAGGCGAGACATTGTGTGAAACGCCCCTGCGCTCATTTGCTTCGACAGCGTTTCCGAGCTGAAAGTGCCGCCGAGCGAGCGAGTGATCGAGTGTCAGCCAGTGAAGCGCTGATGGATCTCCGTGTCTTTTTTGTCAACGGCGCCAGTGCTGGGCCGGTGGTCTAGGAGGGCGCTAAAGAATACGAGGCAGGCCAAAAGGAGAAGCAGCCGCGAGAGGAAGGGGGGCAGGTTGGTGGTGGAGGGTGACTCATACGTGATAACTACAAACTTTTAAATATAGGCATATTTGCATCGACTGCAGCGCTACCAATAGGGGTGGCACAGCGGTGAACAGAATATCAGGGGCTAGGAGGAAGTATTCCCGCGCACTTGTGGAGGCACTAGCATGGGGTATTGCCAGCAGTAGTGATGCCCTCAGAAGCGAGAGGCGGTGGTGGGGAGAGAGCGAGCAGCAAGCGAATGAGAGAAGTGAGAGAAATGCACTTTCCCCTCACACTGTGCCCTTCAGTGGTCCAGCCCACTGATTCGTCCCTGTTCCCGAGGATCATGCAACAGGCCTGCAGGTCACCAGCACTCGGGTGCTCTCTCTGAATCAACGCCACTGAAGCTGTCGCTCGATTACGGTGTAGTTTCTCTTCCTCTTTGTTGCTCTTCGAAAATGAAGTACGCCATCAACGACGGGATGCACAGCAGGCGTTCACGGACAACACACTTGTGAACATCAAAACACACGATAAATCATTGGTGAGCAAACAACGACATCCTCAAACAAATAAGAAGGAAACATTACAGAAGTAAAGTTGACGAGGGCGCCCCCACGAAACAACACCGCAGCACACACACAAACACACGTGTTTTACTCCCATCAAATGAAGACAACGGCACCTCCACACCACCACCTACACGGAGAGAGAAAAAAAGCGCAAAAAAAAAAAACAAAACTAGAGAAGTACACCAAACCCAAATTATTTTCTCTCGCTACATCTGTGGTCAGTGCGTCCGCTCTCTGCCATGCAGCACGTGAGTCCCAGCACCGCCTCGGACACCACTCCGCCCGCCGCCACGTCCTGCAGGGGCCCATCGCGTCCCGCAAAGCAGCCGTGGACACACGCGCCACAGCAACGCGCCGACTCGGCCACCTCACAGCACAGCCCCAGCCTCGTTCACTACACCGCCCACCCCCTTCGCCGGCCGCCACGCCGTGCACCCCTCGGAATGACACTCGGCCTCCCCACGCCAGCGGGCAGCGAGGGCCGGGTGAGGGGCGGGCGACTCACGCTGGCACACCCTGCACACCACGCAGGGGCCACAGACGCCTTCACGGTCGCGGGCCGCTCCGACGCAGCGCAGCCCACGACCTGGCCGCCGACACCAGCAGCGATGCACCACTCCGGCCCCCCTGCACCGTGGGTGCGTGACCCTGTCAGCACCAGAAGTGGCTCGGCATTGGCAGGGAGACGGGGTGGGGGACTGCATCGCTTCTCTCCACACACACAGAGTGGGTGATGGGGGCACCGTGATGACGCCACGCACTGAGGTGTGCCCCTCCGTCATGAGGGTGGCACAGCACAAGGAGAAAGAAAAAAAGGAAACAGTGCCCGCTATACGCGTGGCAGGTTCTGTTGTATGCTGCACCTCCGCATTACTAACCTTCTTCTCATACCACGTCAAAGTCGCGTAGTGAGTTGCCCACAGAGCAGCTGTGAAAGTTCCCTGCGCAGACGGAGGCCAACTTAGCTCCGCCGAGTCGACAGCCCTGCTCGACGTAGTCCCACAGCGTCAGTTGAGCGAGGAAGAAGTATGTGACATCGACACCACAGTACTGCACGAGAATATCTTCGAGGAGGACGCTCCTCCACTGGTCGAAACTACCGCCACAGCACGGATTGAAGAGGAGACGACCGGTGTCCTCATCAATGAAGAGTCCCCAGGTGAGAAAAACGCCTTTCATGCCATGGAGTTGCCACGACGTCGAGAAGAGCGGAAAGCACGAGGAGACCTTCCAGTCGCACACGGCCTGCAAGAGCATACAATAAAGTAAAAAAGAGTGCGTCGCAGTCGGAGCGGACGTCAAACATCAACTTCATAATCTCACGCAACTCGAGTACACGCTTCAAGGGCGATCCGACTCGCAGCGCTTCTGCACCAAGCATGACGACGTCGATAGTGTACACCGCGGAGTAGGTGGCAAGGGTGATGATACAGACGGACTCCATCCGGCCCAGCGAGCGTCCCTCAAGGCCAAGAGCAATAGTCCCCGTGTCACCCCAGTGTGACTCCTCCGTGACACTGTCGTTGTGAAAACAATTCAGTCGCCCTCGCCGCCACTGCTGACGGCGCATGCGCAGCATCTCCTATTCTAGCAGAATCTCATGGCAAACGTGATCGAGGTGGTCCGAACGCTCGACGCGCTGCTTGTCTTGCAGTAAAGAGTCAGGAAAGCGCATGTTGCGGCCATGACCGCACTCTGGCGTAGCATTGCATCCCATCGGCCAACTGTAGCCATACTCACATCAGCATCCTCTCATGCCCATCAGGTGAGAGTGCCGTGGTAGCAGGTTGATTTGTTGAGGGGCATGTGCGTGCGCTGTCGAGTAATCGGGTGGCACCGATGGGTAAACACCATGGGGCAGAAAAGGTGGACTACAGCTGCCGTAAGCGACCGACAGCAGCCTGCTGTCCGTGTCCGTCAGGACGCCGCTGTGGTACGCTGCTGTGCTCTGCCCTGCCAGAGACGGCCGCGGATGTCACATTTGTGTGGATCACCTCCCCCTCCCCCTCCCAATCCGTCGGGCCACGAGCGACACGAGTGGCGTGGTTACCGCTGCCGTCCGCGATCCCCGAACGCATCCCTTCGGTGGAGGTGGCCACACCAGTGGGAGAGCAAGCTGAGTTCGCGAAGCGTCCGTGGCGCTATTGCTGCTACTTCTACATACACTTCCTGACGCTTGGGTGTTGACCTCGTCCATGTATTTCAGGCCAACGTCTACCATCGAGGAGGCCCACTTCTCCACCACAACGGCAGGTGGCATCGTGTTTGCCTCGTTTCGGCAAGTGATGTCGTGGGCAGTGTTTGCCAAAGGTGGGCCTCGCCAGAAACTCACCGAAGAAAAAAAAAAATGGAAAAAACAAATTTGGCAGAATTTTCCCTGCTGCATGCATTGACCGCTCTGCTTGATGGCTTTGAATGCGTGTTGCCTCTTTTGCTGCCTCGTGCAGCAGCGCTCCCATTTCTCCGTTGGGGTCAACTGCGACTAGGAGAGCGAAGAGAGAAAGAAAGGGAGAGAGAGAGACAGAGGATAGGGTTGTGCCGACGGTATAAGCCGTGCACAAGACGCTGTTAGCTGTACAAGAATGCCTGTTCTCCTCCCTCCGCCTGTGCACCCAGGCAACGAAATAGCGCGCCAAATCCGCCACGCGCGCGCACCACTGCTCCGACTGTGCAAAGAGTGGTCTCGTTTCACCCCAGCAACAGGCTACGCAAGCCCACAACAGAGAAATGCAAGAGTGGGGGAGGAGGGGGGCAGTAAAACTGAACGAGGAGGAGCAGACGCAACCAACGGTGAAAGCATCACACACAGCCAGAGATGATATCAGAACGAGAGAGACAGAACACCGTAGACGCAAGAAAGGGAGCGAAAAAAAAGGCAAGAGGTGCACGGAGATGGGCTAGCAGGGCTCAAATTGGTGGAGAACGGGAGAGTGAAGAGACATGAATAACGAAAAGAGCAACCCCCCCCCCAAAAAAAAAGGCACGTGTGAAACACCCACACACAATTGAAAGGAGAGAAGGAAAGCAGAGAGAAGTGCAAAACAGAAGCAGCCAAAAATAGAAATCAGCCTGAAGCCAGTGAAGAGGACACAAAGAGACAAAACAAAGGGACAGCAGTTCTCTCTTCAGCAGTGGAAGCGCGTCCGTCTAGTTTCTGGTGTAGTGGGGGTGGGAAAACTACTCGACGTCAGAAGGTAATGATGAAAGGGAAAAATACAACAGAAGGGTGGCGACCTTAAAGGGAAGGGAAACGACTGTAAGCGCGATGAAGAGGCAACAGCACAATGACAGGCGAAAAAAAATAAATAAATAAATAAATAAAAGAAGGTGGGAAAACACGACCCGGCAACGTGTGCGTAAGCGTAGTACAACAAACGAGAAAGGAAAACAACACTGAAAGGGGGGAGGGTGATCCAAAAAGAACCGGTAGGAGAACAGTGCACGCAGGGTCACTAAGCGCACACCATGCCCCACGTCCACTAAACGTTAACTCCGCTGCACGATGAGAGGGTTGGTGGAAGAGGCGGAAGAGAGATGAGGAGCGCGCGATAGATAGGAAAGAGGGAAAGAGTTGAGGTGAGGAAAGGAGCAGTGAAGGAAAATCGTGCCGGATAAGATAAACGAGAGGAGGGAAGCAAAAAGGAAACTGAAAAGGGAATAGAAAACCCCCGAAAAAAACACGGGTGGAGAGAGGCAAAGCGAAAAAGAGAACGTCAACAACAACAACAACAGGAAATGCAATACGGCGACAAGGACAAGCAAAACAGCTTGATGAAAACCACCCTTGTGATCGAATGAGTGCGAGAGAGCGCGAGCGCATGAAAAAGGAATGCCGATCACGAACAGGAAAGCATGACGGGTGAAAAGGGGAGGAAAGAAGAGACTGAGAAGACGGTGCTCTGGGTTGACGCACGTGCATGTGGGTTCCGTCTGAGCAAAATAAAGTGTGCAGGGTTAAGTGGACTGAACCAAGCCCTTCTGGCATGTGTTGAGAAACACACACACAGAGGCACAGACAAACACCGCTAAAATGTAGGGGGAGGGGTGGAAGGTACTTTGAATGGCGGAGTGAGCAGAAGGAGAAAAAGAGCGAGAACCAGAACTTCAGCAGGGCAAGAGAAGAGGAGAGAAGGGAAGAAACGAGCGAAGTTTTGGTGAACTCAGACGATGCAGTTGCCAGAGTGTGTGCTGCTGTGTATGAGAGAAGCAGAAGAGAGAGAGGGATTTGAGCGGATGAGGCCGGCTGTGGAGAGCTATACATGCACACACACAGACATATATATATAGGTGTGTGCGTGTGTGTGTGTGTGTGTGTTTAATATAGCGGTCTCTCCTCTCTCTCTCCACTTTGCCTTTTTTTTCCTGCTGCCGCAGACAAGCACAGGCGCACCACCGGGGGGGGGGGGGGGGGCAGTGCGAGAGGCCAAAGAAAGAAATGGTGAGCAAAGGCGGGGAATATACAAAAAAAATTTAAGGGGGGCCGCGCCAAACGCTGCCGATGCCTGACGAGTGCGGCACGAGTCGGAAAAAAAGGGGGAAGAGAGAGGTAGCGTGAGAGAAACAGCAACGGAGGTGTGCGTTCAGAGAGAGAGCGCGCGAAAGGAAAGGCAAAGCGTCGAGAAGAGCGGAGTTGCGCAGCACACGTACGTGAGGAAGGGACACACACGCCCATCGTGAAAGACGAAGCACGAGGGCTGGCCATTACGTACTCACAGCCAGCGATTTGCTGCACTCAGAGTCGCATCAAAGCAACGGCAGGAGGGTGGTGGGAGTCGGGGGGAAAGACCGACAGAATAAGCAGAAGCGCAGGGTGCACAGTAGGCAGCACAGGTAAACGTCTCGCTCTGTCTCTCTCACTCCTCCTCGCATCTTCGTCATCTCCATTTTGGACGGAGTAGTACGGCAATCGCACCACCCCTGCACACGTGCAGAAGCAAAGGCCCTCGGGGCGTTTTTTCCACCTTCTTACGTCCATCGAGAAGACGTCTGCGCTGTTGCAAATCAGCGCGTCCTTCCCAGCGGTATTGGAGGCAATTCGTGTCGACGGATATGTGTGGATCTGATAAAAAAAAAAAGATAACACTCCTCCATCTTACTGCCTCACCACACCAAACAGCGAACCGCTCGGCGAGCGCAGGCTTATAACCTTGGCCAGTCGACGTCCGTGGGCACTGCCAGTCCGTGCGCTTACTGGGCTCCTAAGAAGGATTGCAGCGTGACAGTGAACTCAGTTTTGCCTCGCACCTGCGCAGCCACATCACGGCCTGTGTACACAGCAGTTCCATCCACTCGCAAAACACGCCAGCCCACGACATCCGCAAAACTGCCGACGCGGTACGATACGCCAGGCAGGCGTTGCCCCTCCTGCTGCTGCTGCGCTAGTGCACGGGCAAAGGGGGATACGAGCATATCCCCTTCGGCCTCATCACTGTTATCAGCCACTCCTGATGGTCTAGTCACCATCGTCTGCACACGCAAAATCTTCGCGTCGCCGTCGAGAACCACGCCGAGTGGGACACGCTCCGAATCCCGCTGCACTACTACGTCGCGCACCTGCGGCCCCTCAATGCTGGTGCCTTTCGTTCGATCCACTAAAACGGCCTCCTCGGCAGGCAGTGGCAAAGGTGACGCCGAGCGCGCACGCTGCAGTTCGCGGTACTGCTGCTGTGACTTAACCACGTTGATAAATAGACCCTGCTGGTGTGTGTCGTTCATGGTCCTTTCCATCCTCTCCAGCATCTGCATGACGCCACTAGACCACCGCAGCGCACCCTCCATCCGTGCCGGAAGCCGAGGGAACTCCTCATGCAGCTGCACCGCCCACACATGGGCCCATTCGTAATTATTGCGGCGATGCATCTCCAGTTGCGGGGAGTGCGTGGCGTTGTCCAGCAGCCGACCTCGGAAAGAGGACGTCATGGGTGCCACTACTGAAGCAGAAGGCCCATGGCTGATGGTATGCGAGTCGATTGCGCCGTGCAGGGATGACTCCAGCAGGATGCTCCGGTACTCGCGCAGGATGCCGCTCAAGACGTGCAGGCGCTTCACAAGGTACCCATGCACGCGTGCAAACGTACATGTGATGTCACCCACATGCACTTTCGGGTACTCACGTAATCCATCAGGCGGCATCACTGCGCCATCGCTTTCCTCGTTGGCGATACCGCGAATGCCGTGGCTGGGTGCGGGGTCAATGCACCGAAAGAGCTGCGGGTATTGATCGAATAGAAACACCATCTCCTGGGCTTGACCCAAAGGCATCCACAACAGCGTTGGCTGCTTGCGGTGAGCCTGAACCACAGACAGCGTCGAGGTGACGTGGCGCTGACGCAGAGTCGAGTCCTTGAGAAGCTTTGTCTTGTCCTGCAGCTCCCCAGTGAAGTAGTGGAGACGGCCTGTCGCGCGCAGGTGCCGCAGCTGACGTGCCGTGTCGTGCTGTAGCCGGAAGAGCATCTCCTTCGTGTACTCCACCGCTGTGGCACCAGTGAGAAGCGGGCTAATAGAGGGGCCTGGCACCCCACTTAACACACCGTCGAAGGACAGCGCGACGTCATGCGCTGTCCGCTCAGCCTGGGGGCCATGGGCAGAGGACACGCCAGCGTGGCGCCCTGTTTCTCCCGGCCAGTGGTAGAGGTAGTAGGTAACAAAAAAGGCGCCATCCATAGCGATGGCCGATGTGGTGCCGCAGACCGGCCAGTCTTCCGCACGAGGCTCGTGACACCCAGCAGCGGCGCGAACAACGTCCGAAGAGGGCGGCACCAATCGCGCCACCGGAGGCTCACCGGCACGGACGCCAAAGGGGGGCGCCAGCTCACGCAGCCATACCAGCACGCCGAGGCACGCAGCATACACTCGGCGGCACTCCTCCTCGGCAGCCCGGTCGGTGTATGTAGCGTCCGTATAGTATCCGAAAAGGTACTGCATTCGCGGCACTGCAAAAAATGTGCGGGAGACAGAGTTCACGAGCGCCACAGCCAGAGCGGAGGTACTGCCCATGCCACCGCTGTTGGCACATGTGGTGGAAGACAAAGAAGGCCGCCGCGACGCTGATGGGTGTAGTGGAGGGCTCAAAGAACTGCTGGTCGCCTTCGAGAGTGGCCTCTCTTCCACGCGACAGCAAACTTCTTCAATGGCGCTGTAGAGAAGCTCCGTTGCGGCAACACGCACACCGCCGCATAACCGGTACACACGCCCCCACGATGCGCCAGCACCAGCAGCCTCATTTGGCATCACTTTACTTTCGGCACCGCCAGATGCACCGCGGCGTCGAAGGCGCTGTCTATGGCGTGACGCAATCCACTTTGCGATTGGGGTGGCCGGGGTGGGAGGTGCGCGTGGCTCAATCCCAAGATGAAGTGCGGCTAAGACGGTTGCCTCCACTTGTAGGTCCAGCCCAACACGGATAAGACGACTATGAAACGGCACAAACCACGAAAGACTGGACGACACAGATGACGCTGTTGCGGTCTCCGAAGGCAGCGCAGCCGTTTGAGCGGCACTGTAGGCGGAGAGGACTGGAAGAGCCGCCCTGCACTCCGCCAAAAGGGAGTTGTAGCTGCCTAGGAGAGTGGCCATATGCTGTGGCCTCTGACTCCAGTAAGACGTTGAGGGGAACGCAGATGCCGCAGTAGCAGCAGCGGACTTCCACCACGTTGCTAAACTGACATTCAGAGCGGTGTGCACGGTGCGATGTTGCAAATCACTTAGCTCTGCGGGGGAGATCACTGGTTTTGGCTTCATGTCCGCCCAGAGCAACTCCACGTGCTTTGCCAGTTGCACCTTCTCGGCTCCCGTCAAACACGCTGAGGCAGCTGCCCTGCCGTCCGGCTGTGCGCTCGTCTCTACCGCTCTTGCCGTCCCTCTCTCGTCGACGCGTGGGGTCACATCGCTACAATGAGCATTCATTGATGCGCTTTCCGCGGCAATAACGCACCGCAGAATGGAAACGTAATAGATGAAAATGAGGTTTTGCAGAGCCGCCACACACCCGGCGAACGGTGGCGCGGTGCTTAGCACCTGCATCTGCATCCGGAGCTGCGTTGCCTGCCTCACGACAAACCAGAGGAAGGGGATGCCACGAAAATGATCCAGTTTCCTCTCAGAAGTCGTCCACGTCATCACCATCGACGAAGATAGACGATGGCACACTACACTCAGTTGAAGACACAAGCGCTGCAGCTGCTCCGCCACATTTTCTGCACTGAACCTGTCTACACACGCAGCCGTGGCGCCGTCGCCTGGTGACGACCTCCCTGCCTTGTAGGCGCACACGTCTGCAACCTTCATCAGTGAGAACACAGCAAGTAATAGCAGATCCATTCGAGCAAAGCTTGCACGCGACCCGGAAAAAGATGACTCGGTCAGAACAGCGAGGCATTCAGTGAAAGCGTGTACGAGTTGGATAAGAAGACTGCTGTACGCAACTACCTTCTCGCCGCGCCACGCCGACGCCTCTACCCCTGCCTGCGACATGTGCTGACCATCTTCCTTCCGCTCGTGCACATTGCGCCCTGCTTGTCCAGGTATCGCAGTGCTGGCTTCCTGTACCAATGCCACGTTGGTGCTGGAAAAGGCAACTACGCTTGCCTCGAGCGCAGAGGCGAGAATGGACAGCGAGTGAAGACTGACAACATCGTCAGCCGAAGCGGCCAGCGTCTCTTCCGATAACTGAAGCGGCGCAATAGACGGGTCCCTCATGTAGTGTTCGAGTCGTGAAACGGCGAGCAGCGAAGTGAGCACCTCAGCGGCCTCATACGAAGAAGGCGTCTTCGCCTGAATCCCTGTAGACGGGGGCTGCATAGAGAAGTGAACACGCACAAGACTGTGCACAAGGTCCGTGAAGCGCGATGGTGTGAGTGTCAGCAGCGCTGAGGCTAGTGCGGACATCGAAGGAGATCTACGCCCCTCGTCACCGCTCTCACCGGTAACATTTTTGTTGGATGTCAGGTCAGCGTTACAGTTTCGCTGGTCCGAATAGGACACCTGTCTGCTGCCATGCTTACGTTGAGAGAGAGCGGCAGGGCCGTTACGTCGCTGTCGGCGGCGAAGGTGCTGCTCCACTGAAGTGGTCCTACGCGACCTCCCTGCGGGGGCCTCCACACCGGCAAACACCTTGGCCAAGTGTCGTACCTTGGCAACATCGTACTGCAGCGTACCCTCGACCCACTGCGCCGAGGACGATACGGGTCGGGGGGTGTTCGTCGTACCGCCACTTCGTGCCTGCGCTGCACCCCTTGGTGGCGTTGAGCCAGCTTGGGTGTTTTCATTTGAGGCTGTTGCAGGCTTCAGGCAACCTTGGGGGGCGTCTGTGCTTCGCTTCGTTTGCCTAGCTCCCTCAGCTGAGACCGCTATAGTGGCGGCGCGGTGCGCGGTGCTTTGCAGTGTTGTTCGTAGCATCGGGCCACCGACAATGCAGCTGCGTCTGAGCTGCTGCATAGCTCTTCTGCGAAGGAAACAATAAAATTGACGGTCGAGAGTGGCACATGTGGGCAGCAGTGCAGACGGGGAAAGAAACTGTGAGTCCAATGAAAAGAAACTAGAAGGGTTAAGGAGGGCACACGAAGTGGATTAAGTGCAGAGATCGAAACAGGAGTATAATACACACCCGAGCTTAGAGAGGAGTGGACGTGTGCTCGTGAGCGCATTCGGCCACGACACCGTCACGTCTCTGTATCAGAGATGTCCATCCAGCATTCATGCGCTAAGAGGGTCAGAGAGCAGATGAATGATAAAGAGGGTGGCGCAGTTGCCTGCTGAAAACGGCTAGGGAAGGCAGGGAGAACAGAGGCAAGCGGGGGGGGGGTCCATACGCCCCTCCCCGCCGTCACCGCTTTGGTAAGAGCTGCGTGCGTGTTCATTTTTATTCCGCCTCTGTCGAGACGAAATCCATAAGCATGTGCCTCAAAAAAAAAAACTGCAAGAGCTCCGTTTAGCGCTGCCAGTGCGAGGAACCGCAGCACTCGCCCTCGCACAGCCTCATTTGGAGGAACCGACGGACAGAGAGAAAGAGAAGCACCACCACGAGAGGCTCACGCCAGGAGTCCTGTTGGTATCGGAAAGAAACCAAATCAAAAAAAAAGGCCCTCTTCAGCACAACAACTCCAAGACGGCGGGTGTCTCTTGAGGCACCCAATTACGGTGTGTATCTAAAGCTGAAATGCATCCAGCGCTCTCTGTAGCGGCGAGAGACTCCGGTCACAAGAGAGTCCTTGAGCAACAGGCTCAGGCGGTTGTGGAGAAGGGTAGGAGAGGACGACGCTGACGTGAAAGCGCAACAGCTAGACAGAAACTCGCGCAACCGCCCCTCCACTGGCAGCTCCCGTCGTTGTCAACGATGGTGAAAAAAAAAAGCAACAGGGATGCCACAGCGGGAAAATGCGCAGCTGAGCCGCCCCGAACCTGGCAAAGAAACTGAGAAAAGCAGTAGACCTTGTTGCCCCCATTCTTTCCTAGTCCGTCGTGGACTCGCTTCCCCTCGGCGTCTCCATTTGTGCAACCCTCCACCGGAACGAAGATGGTGGAATCTCAGTACATGATAAGTCGTCGCCGCAGTCCTTCAAGCGCCTTCCATCGCAGCAGGGATAGAGCAGATTCAGTGCGCGCCTCCACGTAGTGCCCTTTCACCAAAGCCAGGGACGAAGTCAACAAGCTCGCGCTGCTGTCTCTGTCATCGATCTGCAGGCCAGTAAGGAGCGCGCCGCAGCTGCGCCTCGCCTCGTGCTCGCGCCGAATCTCCTCCTGTGCAGAACCGCTGCTTCCGACCGAACGAGAGAAGCTAATCGGTCGCGGCCGCTCACCCCACAGCCCATGAGAGGTGACGGGCTCCCGTTCTGCTGTTGACGACGACGGAGACAAAGAAGGTGGTGCCAGCTGATCTTTCAAGCGATCTAGCACCTGCGGCGACGGCACCGTGTACAAGTTCTGGAGTCGAGTCTGGAGAGGAACAGCACCGATCGCCTGTGTGCTGGATGCATAGTAGTCCACCCGCGTAACAGCTAGCGCGTCGGTTACGGCAAATGCTGGGTCGAGCTGCAGAAAGTCAGCGTGGGCGGTAGAGGCGTCGGTGTCCTGGGCACCCTCTTCCACGTGCGCTGTGTTTGCGCTTGATTCAACAGCCAGCACAGACATTGGCGCATCCGGTGATGAGGCAGCCATCTCGGCCTTCGAGGTGAGCGACACACTGCAGAAGGGAAACTGCTCTAGCACCGCATCTTGTAAACCACCCACCTGGGGTTCCACAAGTCCGGAGAGCGCACTCGTGGCAGAGGCCCCGCTGCTGCTCTCCACATCGGCGGCGGAACCGCGGTGCAGTGGATCATGCGCCGCCGCCGTGAACCCACCTGCATGATCGCTTGGCGCACGGCAAGCGTCGCCGCAGTCATTCACCAGGCGTTGCTGACTTTCCTCCTGCTCCTCATCGAGTGCAATAGAGACGCGTGCCGTTTGTCCTGCTGCGCTGATCTCGGGGTTAGCGACGCTGCTGTCCAACACCAGTCGAGAGATGAGGACGGACAAAGAACTGACATCGGTAGAGAGAGGTCCGATGGTGCTTTCGGTCCATCTGCTGCCTCGATACGAGGGAGCCTCAACGGCGATAAGAGGTGACGAAATTGCCACGCTGTAGCCGACGCCAGACAGTGTTGGTAGACCCAATCCATCGACGGCACGAGAGCTCCATGGGTGAGGTCGGGCAGCACTGGTGGCGGCGAATGTGTTGGTGGTAGTCGTTGTTGTAGGTGCGGCTGTGGCAGTCACCTTGAGTGTATTTGCCTGTGCGTTCTGAAGCTCCGCAGCTACACCTCGTTGCGTTGAGTTGAAACGATTCGGCGACGAGCAGTCCTTCTCAGAAGATGGCACGCAAAGCGACGCCATGAGAGGCGACATGGCTGGGGTTGGCTCCGGAAGCGGCGTCTCTGTCAGCGAGGTTTCCACATTGTTCGTCCTTACTGGACAGCCATCCATTCGCGTCATCGACCAAACTACAAAGACGCGACACACAGGCGAGGATGCCTTGGCGACGGAGTCGACAAGAGATGTGGAGCTTAAAGCCACCCACTCTGCACCAACAATGCGATGTAGACCGCCTACGAGGAGAGGCTCCGCCAAGCTCGCCTCGACCCGCTGGGTACCGCCTGCGTCATCGAGGGCCACAAGTGAGATTGAAACGTACTCCAGGGCGGGTGCGTTGCGCACTTCGAACGTAGACGGTGTGACGGTGCAGTCCATCGTCGCATCGCGCTGGGAGCAGTGAAGGATGAGTTTGTGTCGAAGCCCGTCCGCGGTACCGGTGAGCACCTTGTCCGGGACGACACTCACCACCTCCAGGTTGTATTGATAGTCGTGCATAACGACTGGCGCGTGGAAAAGGGAGAAGAGGGCAAAACAAGACGTCGCGACTGAAGAGATCAAGTCCTTCGTAGCTCAGCTCTTGTGCTTGTTGGATCTATATGTGCGTGTGGGTGTGTGCGTGCGTGCTCTGACTTTCCCAGGTGCTTTGCTTCTACAGTTCGCATGTGACTGTGTGCCAAACCATACACGAGAAGCGAAGAGTCACACTACGCGTGGTGCCTAATGGTCGGTGATTATGACAGTGGCAGCGCCGCGAGAGTGTCTATAGAGGACTGCAAGTACGGTGCGCCTATGCGTGCGATTTGGACACAACACCGCTGTACCGAAAAGAACGCTGCTTGACGGGAAGCGGAGAGATGGTGGGGTGGGGGGATGGGGAGGAGGGAGTGAGATAAGAAGAACGGATCGTTCATGCAGGCGCGAGGTCCAGCATGCACCTTCGAGGGTTTCCTGAGCAGAGAACCAACACTCCCGGGGGGCTTCTGAGTAGCTGCCACACAAGGCAGAGGAGGAAATAAAGGGCCAAGAAGAAAGGGGGCGCCTGCACAGTATTCAAAGTAGCCGGTGCGAACCGTCTGCCACCGGCCTCTGCCTATGTGCCCTGTGAGAGCACTGATCAAGAGAGCAGTACTGGTTAGACCTCCCCGCGGGCGTCTCTCTCGTGTACTAAAACATCGCAACTCAGCAGCTCTCCTGCACGCACATGGCCTCTGGGATGCCGCTTTTCTGTCGCCGTCGTTGTTGCTACGGTCACTTCTTTCTCTCGAACGAACACCTTCAGAACTGTGGTGGGTGGGAGAGAAAGGCGAAGCTGAGGAAGGAGAAAGAAGGGAAGAAGTGGGTGGAGTCAGTCCGTCAACACTAACATAGAGGAAAAGTAGAACAAGAGAACGACGCGCACACACCACGAAAAAAACAACAACTGAAGGAGAGGGAGCAGTGGAAGGAGAAGAGTGCTCGCACAAGCGGGCATACAACCTGCCGACCTCCTCCCCAAGAGAGTGGGAAAGACAAAAAATGAATGGAAACAGAGAGGGTGGGAGAATGAAAGATTGAGAGAGCGAGAGAGACATCATCATGAACGACGGAAAACCCTTCCAGGAAAGGAAACAAACAAGCATTTACATGAAGAGTAAAGACATCCAGTAGAAAATAAGAGCCCGACATACCCGCGCACACATAGAGGGGGGGGAGACGGAGAGGCTCAGCAAGTACAGTATACATACAATCACACGGGAACACAGACATCGGAGATGCGGGAGGGGGGAGGGCAGTGAGTGTTGTCAGTTAGGAATGCGACAGGCCCCACAGCAAGAACGAAAGAAACGGTTTGTGAGAATGAACCTCCACGCAAGGGCGAAGGGCAAGAAGGAGCGGTAGCGGATGCAGGGGACGTCACTCTTGCCGTCCCATCGATCATTTCATGAGGGAAGTGAGGAAGAAAGAACGAGCAACGCCGCACGAGAGAAACGTCTTGACTGACCCTCCCTTTATCGGTCACAGCCAAATCCTCAGCACTTCTCAGTCCTCTTCGCTCAGCTGAACAAGTCACCGCTTGCCTCGATTTAGGAGGCGTCTACGACTTCTTTCCGTTCTGAGGAGACCAGGCGAACGGGTCACCAGGAAACACTTCGAAATTGGTGTAGATAGCGCACTGCGGTGGCTGCGGCGTTAGTATGCACGTGGAGCTCTCGTGAGAGGAAGCAGCAGTGAAAGCATCCTCCGGCACTGCCTGAGCCTCTTCGTACGTGTAGGTGACAGGTAATTGTGCCTCCATCTTCTCATAGGCGTAGAGCACAGGCATGATGACCTCCTCAGTCGTGTATGCATAGAGCACGTGCTGCGGGGCGTCATCCGCCCCCGGTGTTACACTCACCACTGTGACCGGCGTCGGCTCCTCGTCAGCGCACGGTACGACAACATCCTCCGCCGTCGGCGGTGTCGCCATCTCCAATTTCTCCTGCCGTGTCTCCAGCCCAGATGCCTCTGAGGTGCCAATCTCCGGCTCGAACACCACGGAAGAAGTCCCAGGTGCAGTCACCATCCTCTCCAGCGGCGGCGACGGTGAATTGATGGAATCGTCGTAGCCGCCTGTGTTGTCGTCGGTCACCTCCGCCCCTACCTCCATACCCTCGTCCATCTCGTCCCGAGCTGCCTGGTCGTCGAGATCGCTGTCCACACCGGCGAGCGTGTGGGCAGGTACCCAGGAGAAGCGCGCCTTGACGGCCGCCGTCCGCCTCGGCGCCTCTTGCAGCTGGGCAAGACAGAGCGCACGCATGCACGGCTGCGACGAGCTGAAATGCAGCGCAAGTGCAGGGACATAGTAAAATAGAATGCCAAAGTCATCGCGGCAGCACTGCGCGACAAGTGGAAAGAGCGTGTTGCGTTCCTCCTCTTCCAGCTCGTAGCGGCTGATGACCTCGCAGTGGTTCAGCGCAAAGAGCTGCATGGCGTACACGCCTTGCAGATACTGAAACACAGACGCTCGAGAAGCCTCCTCCTCCGCCATGAGCATGGCGCGTGCATCCTCTTCAATCTCCTCAAAGCCCAGGTCCCTCACCGGCTCTACCGCAGGGGTCGTTGGGCCGTAGCGTGTGATCACGAGGTGGCGGTAGTAGTCAGCAGGCACTGCACGGAAAAAGCGCTGCTTGACTGAAGTGAAGACTTCATCCTCCTCGTACTCCAGTCGCTGCCGGGACAAGGTTTCCCTCGCCATCGTGTCCTTTAGAAGGTTGAGGAAAAACCACGTACGGCTGCACACTTCTTCGATGTGCTCGCGAAGGCGACGCTCCACACCGTAGCTCCACTGCCGCAGCTCCCGCTCCTCTTGCTGCAGCTCCGCAAAGGCAGCGTATGGAAAAGCGCGAAACGGGCGACCTGTGGGCAGGGCCACCTGCCGCGGCGGCACTGCCTCGAACCACACAGACGTCTCCTTTTTGTAGAGCGCCAATTCAAAGCGATTTCGGCGAGCCAGCACACCTCCCCTCGCAAGTGCTTTGTTGTCGGCGATCATCACCGCAGCGACGTGAAGGACATCTTGGAAGGCCATTCGGCACCTCTCCTCAAGCGCCTTGCGCTCGCCGACCTCTCGCCGCTGCACATGAAGCAACAACTCCGTGTAGGTCGGCACGCGAGTGACAAGCTCCGCGTAGTGGTCCGAGAAGCTCTGAGCGATAATCGCCATCGTCGAGTGTATATATCGTTCACTGATGCTGGGGCAAAGAAAGAAGAAGAACGAACAGAGGTGCACACGTGCACCAGCAGAGTGCAAAGTCGGCTGTTGGGCTGAGAAGCTGTACTAGGAGCGCTGGGGGCGAGTGGAGACTACGTGTAAGAGTGCTGAGTACGGTGTCGTGAGAGCGGCAGACAGAGGACTAGAGGAAAATTAAGTGCAGAAAGGTGCGCAGTTACTCCACAGATGCGACAGCGATAGCGTGCACGGGGGTAACTAAGTGCTACTGCTTCACTGATAGTTTGTGCAAATTATTCAAGTCCCTGTGGATTGCACGAGCTAAGAAGAGGGGAGAGACAGTAGGTGTAGAGAATATAGAAGGAGCGACAGCGAGAAACCAAGGCTGTGTACCGAGGAAAATAGAAAGAAAGGCCTCTTCAGGCGCCGAGAAATATGTTTCCTTCTATGTAAAAACCTAGCAGAGCTGCTACAGGTCTTTGTACATTTGCATCGCGAGAGAAAAAAAAAGAGACGCAGGTTGCACTGCATCCAGAGATGATCGACGCTCTACGGTTTTCGTTCCCATTTTTTCGATGAGGAAGGGGTGCTAAAATAAGAAAGCATCCCTTCCCCATCACACATATGCATGAGAATACTTCCTGCTCTCGCTAATGTGAAATCAGAGAGAAGAGTAAAGAGAAGATAATTGAGCTGAGGCGCTCCATCCGAATCTCTAACCTTTTATAGGAAACGCCACAAACGTGTTGGACGTAGCCATGTAAGGAAAGCTGACCTCTGCATTCGGCTACTGCAGAATCGCTGTTTATCGTTCTAGTGAGTTCTTCGAAAGTGGTGTGCCCACCCTTCCCCATTCATCCTGTCTCACCCGGTGACTCACATGACGAGGGGGAGAGGGCGGGTAGACTGCGACTGACTTGAACTCACAGACGAGGTAGGTAAAGCTGGCTAACATCTTGCCCAAGATGAAGGAAAAGAGAGCTGCCAATACACCAGACACGTGTAGCCGTGCACCGCGCTTGGAAGGCGCCGCGCTCACCACACCCCCTCCAAAACGATAGGAAAAAAAAGAACAGAGGAAAGTAGCGGAGAGGCCTCTACAAGAGAGCAAAACTGTTTTTTTTTTTTTGTGGGGAGAGAGGTGAGGAGGGTAGAGGGGTGAAGACAAAAGAGGAGGGAGAAAAGAGAGCGAAGAAGAGGAAGAGGTGTCCTACTTCGTGATTGAAGTGGAACAACAAACACCAAACAACAAAGCCTTAGAAAAAAAAAAAAAAGAAAAAAATAGATAAAAAAAAGGCGGGAGATGTAAATGGGCGTCACTTCGAAACAGAGAAATGACAACTTCACTCCCTGAAAAGAACCCTGACGAAGCCAACCGTCTCGTTCACTTCTTCGTTCAGCGGGGGGAAAGGGGTGCTCAGCTGCTCTCATCTGCGTCGGGTAAGAAGAGGAAGATGGGAGAAGGCAAGTGAGATTGGTCCCCATTGCCTCGTCTGTAATGCACGTTTGCCATGGCCTATATGCAAGTACAGAACCATTAGCGAGGCTTCATCTTCCTAAGAGATGGAAAAAGGAGCGGGCGGCACTGTACAACAATACAGGCAGGAGAGTGACATAAATCCGTAGCCCGACCAAAAATTATATTATAACCAAAAAAAAAAAGAGAACACAATACATGGGCGTCACCCAACGTAGCAGTGAACGCCACCACATACGCAATATCGAACATCTCTGCTTGCCTGGTTACCCACTCCCTCTCTTGTGGTGTGACATCGGCGCTGCTCTCGAGCTTTCTTCTCACACACATTGCAGACCCTTTTGTGCCCATCAGCAACAAGTGCCGCGTGTTGCGTGCTGCAAGGCATTGCACCCCGAAGACCACAGCGGCAGCAACCGTCCCGAAACAGCTAAAAAGCGCAATCGGAAAGCGATTCTTTCGGCTTTCACCCTACCCACTCTCTGCCATGCCGCACGTGAGTCCCAGCACCGCCTCGGACACCACTCCGCCCGCCGCCACGTCCTGCAGGGGCCCATCGCGTCCCGCAAAGCAGCCGTGGACACACGCGCCACAGCAACGCGCCGACTCGGCCACCTCACAGCACAGCCCCAGCCTCGTTCACTACACCGCCCACCCCCTTCGCCGGCCGCCACGCCGTGCACCCCTCGGAATGACACTCGGCCTCCCCACGTCAGCGGGCAGCGAGGGCCGGGTGAGGGGCGGGCGACTCACGCTGGCACACCCTGCACACCACGCAGGGGCCACAGACGCCTTCACGGTCGCGGGCCGCTCTGACGCAGCGCAGCCCACGACCTGGCCGCCGACACCAGCAGCGATGCACCACTCCGGCCCCCCTGCACCGTGGGTGCGTGACCCTGTCAGCACCAGAAGTGGCTCGGCATTGGCAGGGAGACGGGGTGGGGGGCTGCATCGCTTCTCTCCACACACACAGAGTGGGTGATGGGGGCACCGTGATGACGCCACGCACTGCGGTGTGCCCGGTTTCCAAGAGGAGGGAAACAGAGTAAAATACACTGAAAAAGACAAGTCGCTCCTGCTGAGTGTGGTTGAGAAAGCCTACCTTCTTTACCAACCTGTGCGCGCACCTTCAAGCTGCCAAGACTAACCTCCTCTGCCCACCGGCGCTCCGCGCATGGAGGGCGGCAAAATGAGCTCCGACAAGCGGAAGCTGTGGTGGTCCAAGATCGGCAGCTGGACGTCCCAGCCAGCAGCCTGTAGCATCTTCCTGAACTCCTCCCCACGGGTTTGCCAAAGTTCTTGCTCACCATGGCACTTGCGCAGGAAGCGACGAAGGTTCACTTCTGTGGCTGCGTGTCGCAGCACCGCGGTGTACATGATGAGATGCGCCGTAATCAGCTGCTTTGCGGTGCACTTCTGATGCACCAAGAGCACCAGACGCTGGCCATGGAATTTCTCCTCCATGTCGAGAACCTCCTGTGAGCGGCGCCGCCAGCTACCAATCCGGAAGAAGTGCGGCAACACGGGAAACTCGTAGCGTTCCCAGCATTCTCGTAGCGTGAGCGGCAGAAAGGCAGGCTTCCACATGGCCAGCATGAACGTATGGTCGTTATTTACATACAGTACATCCTCCTCCAGCGTGTCAGAGCGAATCAGCAGCTTGTCCACTGGAGGGCTGATGTACACGAGGTGCGTGGCCACATCAAGCGCGATGCCCGCCTTCTTGAGCGCCGGCAACGGCAGCATGCGCACCCCAAGCAGGTCGGATATCTCCTGTGGTGTCATGATGCGACGCTTCTCCATGATAAAGGCGCGCAGCAGAAGTTTCATCGTGTCGAAGTTGAGCAAACGAAACGAGATGGGCATCATCATCCTGGAGGAGAGAAGCATGTTCGCTGCACAGCAGACGGCGACAGTGAAGAGCTGCATCGTGAAACTAGCAATGTAGGTGCAGTACAGGATACCCAGTGCCGTCGCGATTGTGTAGGATACCATGCCGAAGGAGTTGAACTTCTTCGTCAGCTCGGCGAGGTTGTTGTTGATGGCGTAGTGTTGAAGTGTCGAGGCGCGCGCCACAAAGTACATGAGCGCCGAGGACTGCTTTACGGTCGAGGTGACGATAGCAGCGGCGAGGAGGTGGTTCGGTACCACGGACGGAATCAGCATGTCGGACATGACCATAATGTTGTTCATCAAGACGCTCACGACAAACCAGAACTTTGGTCGGTTCTCATAGGAGACGACTTGATTCGCCATGTAGGCCGCGAGCAGGGCAGGGGCGAGATCCTTGAGCATCCACAACTGCGGCGAGGAACCGAGGAAGAAGCCGCTGAGCAGCGACTGATACCCGATCGAGGAAGCGAAGTTGGACACAAAGGAACTTGTTAGCGACAGGTAGAAAAACCGCTGAAACCCAGCAGCGGTTGTGTCCGGGAAGCCTTTAGGCATACCGAAGAGTCGCATTTGATTCGATACCGTTTCTCGGCGCCGTACCGACGGGGCGCACACCCTGTCCGTGCCAGGGATGACGCTCCATCGGTAGTCTTTTATGCCCTGCGAGAAGTTCAGCATCACGACTTCTCCGTTTCCCCTCAACGTCGGAGCATTCGTGCCGGATGCGCTGACAATGGGACTCGAGATAGACGTCGACACCGGGGAAGATGTCGACACTGAAAAGATCAACTTCGACTCAGATACACGGCCGCTGCTGTCAGTGCTGCTCCCGCTAGGCATACAGCTGCTGCTTCGCATATTAGGAAAAGTGGCAGCCATGCGTGTAGGTGAAAAGGTTGCCACCGCCGCTAAACGACTCTGACGAGAGGACACCACCCACCCCCGCAGCAGCGAAGCCGTTTCAATACTGAGTAATGCCTCCACCCTCCAGTGGCGCATATTCGCGCCTGCATGTCGCCGAAGAGGGGCAGTCGCGCGAATGCACGCGTGGCCAAGTCGCTTCATGAATATTCTGTGTCTCGAGGGAGTCTGGTGCCGCGTGGCTAGGAGCTACTAAGTTTTGCCCCTCAATACTTCACCGCCTTGTGAAACTGCTTGAGTTCACAGGAGAGAGAGTGAGGGAGGGTACGATACGATACGCAACAGAAAACAAAGACAAAACGAGTCAAAAATAAATGGAAGAGGGGGAGATTATGGGCATCAAAGTACGCGGCAGGAACAGCACAAACCTACAAGGTGTCCCTGAGCAGCGGGCCGGAAAGAACCGACAAGGGTGGTGAGAGGCCAAAGGCGAAAAAAAAGAGCGACAGGAGGGGCACCCATGACGACCAGAGAAAGAGGAGGCGGTAGAAACAGAGTAAGAGTGACCGAGAAAGAGGGGGCGTTCAGCGTGGTAAAGGGGTTAAAGTAGGCCTCCAAAGGGAGCACAAGCGCCCAAAAAAGAGCCAAAAATACATCGAACTAAACACCAGGAAAGAAGGCAGACGCCTTCCGTTGCCTTGTGTGTCAGGCTTCGTAACGCAGGGAGGTATCCGTGCACACAACTTCGACACCCACACATAAGCCTCTTATCGTATAGCGTGTCTTTGCGCACCGTGCATGCATTCCTTCACAAGCACAAGCATGTCACCAAGAGAAGTACTGCAATTCTTTCGGCTTTCACCCTACCCACTCTCTGCCATGCAGCACGTGAGTCCCAGCACCGCCTCGGACACCACTCCGCCCGCCGCCACGTCCTGCAGGGGCCCATCTCGTCCCGCAAAGCAGCCGTGGACACACGCGCCACAGCAACGCGCCGACTCGGCCACCTCACAGCACAGCCCCAGCCTCGTTCACTACACCGCCCACCCCCTTCGCCGGCCGCCACGCCGTGCACCCCTCGGAATGACACTCGGCCTCCCCACGCCAGCGGGCAGCGAGGGCCGGGTGAGGGGCGGGCGACTCACGCTGGCACACCCTGCACACCACGCAGGGGCCACAGACGCCTTCACGGTCGCGGGCCGCTCCGACGCAGCGCAGCCCACGACCTGGCCGCCGACACCAGCAGCGATGCACCACTCCGGCCCCCCTGCACCGTGGGTGCGTGACCCTGTCAGCACCAGAAGTGGCTCGGCATTGGCAGGGAGACGGGGTGGGGGACTGCATCGCTTCTCTCCACACACACAGAGTGGGTGATGGGGGCACCGTGATGACGCCACGTACTGCGGTGTGCCCCGGCTGCAGAGAGTAGTAGAGCGACGCCAAGAAGCGAAGGAAAAAGGGAGAACGTGGAAGTGACGCACACTGAGGGGGTGCTGTGGAACGACTCTGAAAACGACGACACACTGACAGACGTATAAAAGCTGAAGCTCAACGAGCTGGAAAGACACACGAAGCGAAAAAAAAAGGCAGAATCGGGTTAGTGCCGAGAGATACAGCAACCCCCACCAAGGTCACTGCACAGTGCCAGCCTTGAGCGCAGCAACAAGCACCTGCTCGGCGAAAGAAGAAGGTAATGCATCCGAGAAGGGAAAGGAAGTAGATAAAATGAAACAAAGAGGCAAAACTGATGAAGGGTGAATGAGCCCCACAAACGACGATAGCAGAAAAAAAAAACAGACGACAAGAGACACGCGCACAAGAGAAAGATAAGCGAGTGATCAACGACAGACTCGCAGACACGCACAACGGTATATGTGTATACTGTCACACACACACACACACACGCATATATATATATACACGCGCGTAGAACCGCTATCTAGAAACAAGGAGAGTAAAGCGCCGCATCAGCACCGACGAAGGAAAACAGGGGGAAAAAAAATAAGACATCCACACGACAGTTTTACCTTTGATGCGAAACTGTCGTGTGGATGTCTTATTTTTTTTTTCCCCCTGTTTTCCTTTACATGCTATCGTGTCGTAGAGACTCGTAAGGATACTGCGCTCCGTGAGAAGAGAAGCGGAAGCGATCTTCTTCGGTCTGAAGTGGGTGTGAAAGGTGCAGAAGCGCCTCACTCTGGGTGTGGGGAAGGGAAGGGCACGGAAAACGATAGGAGGAGGAAGGATGGTGCTGTCATGCTCATCGCTTTTTTATCTCAGCTCAAGACAGGAGACACGGTGCAGTTCTTGTATGATGCAACAATGCACTTTTTCACGCCCTTTTCGTTCTTCCTATGGTACATGTGTACGCTATAAGGCACGTAAAGCATCGGCAAAAGAAAGAGAGATTTGTAGAACGCAAGCGGTTGAAGTGGGAGGGATTACGGAGCGAAGCCACTGCGGGTGCATATGCAGAACGCGATAAAGAGAGAGCAAAGGGGAAAGACTTCATCTTCCGGTTCTTGGGCTACTCTACTATCACTTGCCATGTGTGCTTCACAAGAGCAGTGACGCACGGATGCAACGTAGGCGGACCACAGAAAGGCAGTCTGCCGCTCAGCAACCTTGTTAATAACCGAGGCAACGCCCTGGATAGGCTTTGCACCGTTGTCGAGGCAGGGAAGAAAACCTGTAAAAGAGGACAGGGTGTAGCGCAGGTCATCTAGTCAAACAGTCCCCACAAGCACACACACACACACACACCTATCCTCTAGCACGATCCGAAACCGGCACCCGCAGGGCATCTCAAGTCGTGCCCGTCCTCTTTTGTTGTCCGCCCTGCTTTCTGGTTCGGCTCACGTCCTTAAAGACACACAGCCACGCACCCATACACGACTCTCTCCCTCCCTCTCTCTCTCTCTCTCTCTCGCCTCGTCCTCTTTCGCTTGGGTGAGGCCACAGAGCCGGTCAGCTTGACATGAAGGTGCTGAGCTGCTCCTTGTTTGTAACGCATACAAGTAACAAAAGAGAGAAGGACAGCGAGAGAGCTCCACATCAGGGGCGCGCATAGAGTTAAAAGGGGAGAAAAAAAAACACTAGAGGGACACACCGAGAGAGAGAGGAGAAAAGATGAGGAAGAAACAAAAAGGAACCACCAACAGAAGAGCTACAGTACATGAGAGTTCACCCACCATTTTCGTGTTCGTTCGCTTCTTTTTTTTTTTTTTGCGTGTGTGTGTGTGTGTGTGTGTGTGTTGTATTTTCACTATGAACATCAAGTGCGGTGGCAACGAAGGAAAGAAGCACGAGGGAAATTGAATGAAGAAGTCAACGACATCATGAAAAAAGAGACACAGACACACGCATCGAGGTTGAGTGGGAAGAAGGCTGAGAAAGAAGGCATACAGTTAGAGAGCGGCACACAACCTCACAGACGGTGCCGCACTGCCACACTGCACACCATCGTCACCGAACGCCGAAAGCACAAAGGAAAAAA